>NC_046168.1:39226930-39231930 GCF_011064425.1 Rattus rattus
AAAAGATGAACATAAGCATTTGAAAACAATTAAGTGACATGCTTAAATTATAAAGGTCCTACATAGTCATTTTTTCTCTTTTTTTTCCTTTTTTTTATTAACTTGAGTATTTCTTATTTACATTTCCAGTGTGATAGTCTTTTTTCTCTAGAACGTTACACATCACTAATAAATCACATGTAATAATGTTCAACATTACCTTACAGTAAACTTCAGAATAAACCTGAGAAGTGGTACCACTTTTGTCCAGTGGTTAACAATTCAATCACGTGGAAGTCGCTATATTGTACACCCAGATATTCCCAGGGTTAGCGAGCATGGGGAATCAGAGAATCATGGCACATTTCTAAGGCACCTGTAGAATGCCTTACCTACTTTCAGAAATATTTGGCATTTCTTCAAACCATAAAGACAACTAATTTGACTTAGTTCCTGTAACGATGTATCAAAATCACCAAAAGAATTGAAATGGGACATCCAAATTGGATAAATGGTCTCCTGTAGATGAACTGATTAATTATAGTTTGTGCTACTTCACTACTTCATGCTACAGAATAGCAAAGGTACTGTTCAAAGCCATGAAGCCAAATACTAGTCTAGAATTAGGCAAGAATTTCCGTAATGAAGAGATCTCATGAGGCAGAGAGCTGAAAGTTGGGAAAAGGGGTTTTAATGGGTAGGAAGGTGTTTTCAAATGAAGAAAACACTTTTGAAAAAGTATATAAAGCATTTTGATTGTATCCACCCTTCATCACATCCATCTACTCATAGCATGACTTGCTGACCAGACTCCCTTCTGGTATTAATTAATTAATTAAATGAATTATTCTTATTAACTTATTTATGATAATATTTGATAACAGATTCCTAATTTATTCACTCTCTGCATTCAAGTAATGTGGATCTTGTAGGAATAGGTATGTGTCCACTGACTGAGTGCACGAATACAGTCAGTCCACCACTGGTCACACGCTCAGACGAACATGATTCTCCCTCCCCAGGAAACAGCAACTGCAATCAGCATTGCAGAAAGTGTGAAGATTTCAGAATCCCCTTCTCCAGGGCTAAGAATGAGCATCAAATCCCTTAAAAACAATAACATGGAATCCAGAGCAGATACACAAAGGTCATGCAGACATAAAAGAAAAAGTCTATATATAGATAATAGTGAAATATAAAAAGAAAATTGCACAGAATCCTGGTAGGACATTATGAACCAGCAGCCTCCTTTATAGATATAAATCGTTTCACTTTCTGTTAGCCATTTATTGTTGAACACGATGACTGCATTTAAGAGAAGTTTCTTTCCTTAGAAATTCTCATAGGAAGATCTGAACTTTCAATTGCAAGGGTTATCAAGTGGAGATCATCCTGTGTTAAGGATGGGCACATGAAGATACTTCTCCAGGTTAGGATTGCATGCTCCTACTTGTCTCTCTCTACATAAATTCTGTTTATGGATCTCAGTATGTCTTGTCATCTGCTTGTGGAGGAAGCTTCTCTGAAGTAGGTTGAGGAAGGCACTGGTCCATGAGCCCAAAAGTTCATAAGGAATGACTTTTTTATCTTTCTTTTGTAGAACAGTCCTATTCAGATATTACCCATGTCCCTGAACTATCTAGTCTCAGGCTCTCGGTCAGCAATGCCGTGTGGGGTATAGGTTCCAACTCAGAGAATGAGTCTTAAGTCCAGTCAGACATCGGTTGATTACTCCCACAATGTGTGTGTCACAGAAGGACATGCATATCTAACCAACCTGACACCACTGTAAGTCAAATGTTCTGTAGTAAGGTCAGTGTTTATGGCTTTTTTCCCCCCATTGGAAACATGCAGAATTTTCAAGGGGCAACTAGATGCCTTTTCAGACAAGGAATGCCAGCTTTGGCTATCTCCCATCTCAGAATGCATTTTCCACTCCTGGAGCATCCCTTGTCTCAATGCAAGCTCTCTGGGATAAGCTCAGTCAAAGTCTCCATGATATGCCTCTGCAGTGGACATGCCCAAAGGCTGGGTGGACATGGACCAATAATACAGATCTAAACAGGATTCTCAACAGAATGTTCTCGCTTAAATGCACTAAGACAAACGTTCAACATCCTTAGTCATCAGGAAATGTAAATAAAATGACTTTGTGATTCTACCTTACCTGTCAGAATGGCTAAAAGCAAAGGAACACTTTTCTATTGTTGGTGGAGGTGCAAAATTGTGCAAGAACTTTGGAAGGCAACACTTTGAGCTTGTAGAAAAAAATACATACTAGCTGTTAACATGCTAAACTATCATCATACAATCTTTTTTGTTAATGGCTAGAAACAACCTAAAGTTCTTCAATTGAAGAATGGATAAAGGAAATATTTTACCTTTACACACTTGGGTATTCTTCAGCTGTTAAAAGCAACATCTGGTTCTATTCTGGCAAATGAATGGAATTGGAAACAAATATAATATATGCACTTAAATGTGGAAATTAATTTTAAAATAAAGAACAAGTATGCTACTACTTGAGACAGAGAAAGGCACAGACATGGAGAACCTAAGTAATAAGAGGCCCCAAGAAAGAGGTGCATGCATCACACCCCAAGTGGAAAGAAAATCAACATCGATTTGGGTGTATTGGGGTGGGAGGTAGTTAGGGAGGGTCTAAATGAAGGGTAGGGATGGAAAAATGGAGGATCCAATTGGGGAGGACCTTGGGAGCGAGGGTTGGGAGAATAACTCAGAATTGGGGGTATCTCTGGGACAAGCTGGAATCCTAGTGATATGGAAACTATTAGGAATCTTTGAGAGGTGATCCCAGGTTAGATTCCTAGTATTTGGGGATATTGGGACTTGTCATGTAACCAGAAAGACTTTCGGTAGACAGATTAGGATATCAGCCCAGCCACAAAACATTTCACCTACATTTTGTACAGCCTGCACCATGTACTGTCGTAAAGAAAGCAAAAAAATTGTGAAAGTGTCTAACCAATGCCCTGACACATTTGAGCCCTATGGCATGAGAGTGGGTCTACACCTTGCAGTGCCTGGAGCACCAGGAACCAGAGACTGGACTGCCCATAGACAGAGATGCACACAGAGACATATAGGAAAAAAAGGAATAGAAAAATGCCAATTAAAGGACTTCTAGTAATATTCTGGTATACTCAGAGATTATTCCTAACACAATTGTCATCAGAAAAGCCTCACTTAGAAAGTGATGGAACAAGTACAAAGACACACAATCACACATTAGGTAGAGCTAGAAAAACATTGTAGGAAATTTTCTTTGAGCTGAGAGGTAGAGCACACCACAGGACTGGGGGGAATATCCAGTCAAAGAAGCCCGTAGGATACAGGGACTGAAATGTCCACCAGAGATCCTGCATGGTGACCTGGTAGCCTACACTGGACTGACATGGACCCACAGGACCTTGCAACACTTGTGTAGCTTCATCTTCCTGTGAAGCCTTAATAGTGGGAGCAGGGACTGTCTCTGACTCTGTTTCCTGACTAAGGGAGCCATTCCACTCACTGAGTTAATAGAAGAAAAGTTGCCCTGTCTTAATGAAAACTGATAAACCAGGTTGCTAAATGTACTTGGAAGCTGCCCTATTTTGAATATGAAGGAATGGGTTCTGCTAGAGTTGACAAGAATAGTGCTCATGGAGATTATGTATATAAGTATGTTAGGTATATACTAACATACATTGTGTTACAGAGAGAGAGAGAGAGAGAGAGAGAGAGAGAGAGAGAGAGAGAGAGAGAGAATCAATCACTGGAGAGGATTAGATCAAGGACACCAGTAGGAATTGAAAGACAAAGCAATGGAGGATGAATCCCCCTGAAAGAGTGTTAGGGTGCCATCTTATACGATGGTAGATGTGCCTCAGCCAGCTGTTTACAAAGTGATATAAACTTGTGGGTTTAAGCCCTAAGATGACCATGGTGGTGGAAACTGATCCTGGGAAAAAAAATTCCTATGCAAGCACACTGACATTGTGGGGCTAAGGCCTGTCACAAGTATGCATATGGTCTCCTTCCACACAGAACACATACAAGGTCACATAAAGGCAAGGAAAAAGGCCTAGGGTGTGTTTACGGTAGATGGGGATACGTAGGGCTCAATTTATGATCATGCTCACAGACGCAGCTCCACAGTAGGGACTCAGACTGCACAGCTGAGGTACTGGCTGTATCAAGATATCTCTGGGGACAGTTCAGTGGGAAACACATGTATTCCTGAGTTTATTTGTGCACCTAGGAAATGGGAGGGACATGGGAGCCTTTAAGGAATGTCCTGATCAAAGAGCTACAGTAATGGAACCACCCTCATCAAGTAGACCTCACAATGCAGAACCTTGGTAACCAGGCAACCTGCTGGTTAGAGCAAGGCCTACAGGCTCACTTGTCAGAGACAGTAGAGAGGGCAGGATGTTTTCTTGCTGTCTTCGGACTACTCGAGGCTCAGGCCTCAAGAGACACAACGGAGAAGGCCAGGATGGTGTCTGGAGGCAGAGGATTCACTCTTGCTTTCAACGCCTGTGGCCATTTTCCCGAAAGGGAACAAATTTGACCAAGGCCAGCCAAGGACAGGAACACACAGACCAGGTAAGTGCTCTCTTTTCTCTGTGGGTTTGGCATTGAGATAATTCAGGTAACCTTGGAGGAGGAGAACCATTCAGAAGAGTGCCGATCTGAGCCAGTTTGAACCTTCCACTTTAATCTCTCTTCAGGTGGAGAATGCTTCCACCAACGTGACCAGATGGAGCCCCAGAGAGAGGCCTGCTCCAGGGCACAGATTGTGGTTGAGCAGATGAACACCCTGGTGCCTTCTCTGAAGGAATGGGACCCCTTCTCGGTCCTTGCTTTTCTGTCTACATATAGATATTTTGCCACCCCCATACAGGTGTTGGACCTGGTGTTTGTGAGGTGAGTGCCCATCTCCAAGTACATCATTTCTGACCCTCCTGTTGGTTTCAGGAATTCCCATCTGCCCTACATTGTCTCTCTCACCCTGTCTC
>NC_046168.1:39234430-39379430 GCF_011064425.1 Rattus rattus
CAGATTCCTAATTTATTCACTCTCTGCATTCAAGTAATGTGGATCTTGTAGGAATAGGTATGTGTCCACTGACTTAGTGCACAAATACAGTCAGTCCACTACGGATCACACCCTCAGACGAACATGATTCTCCCTCCCCAGGAAACAGCAACTGCAATCAGCATTGCAGAAAGTGTGAAGATTTCAGAATCCCCTTCTCCAGGGCTAAGAATGAGCATCAAATCCCTTAAAAACAATAACATGGAATCCAGAGCAGATACACAAAGGTCATGCAGACATAAAAGAGAAAAAGTCTATATATAGATAATAGTGAAATATAAAAAGAAAATTACACAAAGTCCTGGTAGGACATTATGAACCAGCAGCCTCCTTTATAGATATAAATGGGTTCACTTTCTGTTAGCCATTTCTTGGTGAACACGATGACTGCACTTAAGAGAAGTTTCTTTCCTTAGAAATTCTCATAGGAAGATCTGAACTTTCAATTGCAAGGGTTATCAAGTGGAGATCATCCTGTGTTAAGGATGGGCACATGAAGATACTTCTCCAGGTTAGGATTGCATGCTCCTACTTGTCTCTCTCTACATAAATTCTGTTTATGGATCTCAGTATGTCTTGTCATCTGCTTGTGGAGGAAGCTTCTCTGAAGTAGGTTGAGGAAGGCACTGGTCCATGAGCCCAAAAGTTCATAAGGAATGACTTTTTTATCTTTCTTTTGTAGAACAGTCCTATTCAGATATTACCCATGTCCCTGAACTATCTAGTCTCAGGCTCTCGGTCAGCAATGCCGTGTGGGGTATAGGTTCCAACTCAGAGAATGAGTCTTAAGTCCAGTCAGACATCGGTTGATTACTCCCACAATGTGTGTGTCACAGAAGGACATGCATATCTAACCAACCTGACACCACTGTAAGTCAAATGTTCTGTAGTAAGGTCAGTGTTTATGGCTTTTTTCCCCCCATTGGAAACATGCAGAATTTTCAAGGGGCAACTAGATGCCTTTTCAGACAAGGAATGCCAGCTTTGGCTATCTCCCATCTCAGAATGCATTTTCCACTCCTGGAGCATCCCTTGTCTCAATGCAAGCTCTCTGGGATAAGCGCAGTCAAAGTCTCCATGATATGCCTCTGCAGTGGACATGCCCAAAGGCTGGGTGGACATGGACCAATAATACAGATCTAAACAGGATTCTCAACAGAATGTTCTCGCTTAAATGCACTAAGACAAACGTTCAACATCCTTAGTCATCAGGGAAATGTAAATAAAATGACTTTGTGATTCTACCTTACCTGTCAGAATGGCTAAAGCAAAGGGAACACTTTTCTATTGTTGGTGGAGGTGCAAAATTGAACAACAACTTTGGGGGTGAACACTTTGGGCTTGTAGAAAAAAATACATACTAGCTGTTAACATGCTAAACTATCATCATACAATCTTTTTTGTTAATGGCTAGAAACAACCTAAAGTTCTTCAATTGAAGAATGGATAAAGGAAATATTTTACCTTTACACACTTGGGTATTCTTCAGCTGTTAAAAGCAACATCTGGTTCTATTCTGGCAAATGAATGGAATTGGAAACAAATATAATATATGCACTTAAATGTGGAAATTAATTTTAAAATAAAGAACAAGTATGCTACTACTTGAGACAGAGAAAGGCACAGACATGGAGAACCTAAGTAATAAGAGGCCCCAAGAAAGAGGTGCATGCATCACACCCCGAAGTGGAAAGAAAATCAACATCGATTTGGGTGTATTGGGGTGGGAGGTAGTTAGGGGAGGGGTCTAAATGAAGGGTAGGGATGGAAAAATGGAGGATCCAATTGGGGAGGACCATGGGAGAGAGGGTTGGGAGAATAACTCAGAATTGGGGGTATCTCTGGGACAAGCTGGAATCCTAGTGAAATGGAAACTCTCAGGAATCTATGAGAGGCGATCCAAGCTTAGATTCCTAGAATTTGGGGATATTGAGACTTCGCATGTAACCAGAAAGACTTTCAGTGGACAGATTAGGATATCAGCCCAGCAAGAAAACGTTTCACCTACATTTTGTACAGCCTACATCATGTACTGTAGTAAAAGAAACAAATTTTTAAAGTGTCTAACCAATGCCTTGACACATTTGAGCCCCATCACATGGGAGTATGTCTACACCTCGCAATGCCTAAGGCACCCAGAACCAGAGACTGGACTGCCCATCGACAGAGATGCACACAGAGACATGATAGAAAAAAGGGACTAGAAAAAATGCCAATGAAAGGATTTCTAGTAATATTCTGGTATACTCGGAGATTATTGCTAACACAATTGTCATCAGAAAAGCCTCACTTAGAAAGTGATGGAACAAGTACAAAGACACACAATCACACATTAGGTAGAGCTAGAAAACATTGTAGGAAATTTTCTTTGAGCTGAGAGGTAGAGCACACCACAGGACTGGGGGAATATCCAGTCAAAGAAGCCCGTAGGATACAGGGACTGAAATGTCCACCAGAGATCCTGCATGGTGACCTGGTAGCCTACACTGGACTGACATGGACCCACAGGACCTTGCAACACTTGTGTAGCTTCATCTTCCTGTGAAGCCTTAATAGTGGGAGCAGGGACTGTCTCTGACTCTGTTTCCTGACTAAGGGAGCCATTCCACTCACTGAGTTAATAGAAGAAAAGTTGCCCTGTCTTAATGAAAACTGATAAACCAGGTTGCTAAATGTACTTGGAAGCTGCCCTATTTTGAATATGAAGGAATGGGTTCTGCTAGAGTTGACAAGAATAGTGCTCATGGAGATTATGTATATAAGTATGTTAGGTATATACTAACATACATTGTGTTACAGAGAGAGAGAGAGAGAGAGAGAGAGAGAGAGAGAGAGAGAGAGAGAGAGAGAGAGAGAGAGAGAGAGAGAGAGAGAGAGAGAGAGAGAATCAATCACTGGAGAGGATTAGATCAAGGACACCAGTAGGAATTGAAAGACAAAGCAATGGAGGATGAATCCCCCTGAAAGAGTGTTAGGGTGCCATCTTATACGATGGTAGATGTGCCTCAGCCAGCTGTTTACAAAGTGATATAAACTTGTGGGTTTAAGCCCTAAGATGACCATGGTGGTGGAAACTGATCCTGGGAAAAAAAATTCCTATGCAAGCACACTGACATTGTGGGGCTAAGGCCTGTCACAAGTATGCATATGGTCTCCTTCCACACAGAACACATACAAGGTCACATAAAGGCAAGGAAAAAGGCCTAGGGTGTGTTTACGGTAGATGGGGATACGTAGGGCTCAATTTATGATCATGCTCACAGACGCAGCTCCACAGTAGGGACTCAGACTGCACAGCTGAGGTACTGGCTGTATCAAGATATCTCTGGGGACAGTTCAGTGGGAAACACATGTATTCCTGAGTTTATTTGTGCACCTAGGAAATGGGAGGGGACATGGGAGCCTTTAAGGAATGTCCTGATCAAAGAGCTACAGTAATGGAACCACCCTCATCAAGTAGACCTCACAATGCAGAACCTTGGTAACCAGGCAACCTGCTGGTTAGAGCAAGGCCTACAGGCTCACTTGTCAGAGACAGTAGAGAGGGCAGGATGTTTTCTTGCTGTCTTCGGACTACTCGAGGCTCAGGCCTCAAGAGACACAACGGAGAAGGCCAGGATGGTGTCTGGAGGCAGAGGATTCACTCTTGCTTTCAACGCCTGTGGCCATTTTCCCGAAAGGGAACAAATTTGACCAAGGCCAGCCAAGGACAGGAACACACAGACCAGGTAAGTGCTCTCTTTTCTCTGTGGGTTTGGCATTGAGATAATTCAGGTAACCTTGGAGGAGGAGAACCATTCAGAAGAGTGCCGATCTGAGCCAGTTTGAACCTTCCACTTTAATCTCTCTTCAGGTGGAGAATGCTTCCGCCCAACGTGACCAGATGGAGCCCCAGAGAGAGGCCTGCTCCAGGGCACAGATTGTGGTTGAGCAGATGAACACCCTGGTGCCTTCTCTGAAGGAATGGGACCCCTTCTCGGTCCTTGCTTTTCTGTCTACATATAGATATTTTGCCACCCCCATACAGGTGTTGGACCTGGTGTTTGTGAGGTGAGTGCCCATCTCCAAGTACATCATTTCTGACCCTCCTGTTGGTTTCAGGAATTCCCATCTGCCCTACATTGTCTCTCTCACCCTGTCTCTCTAGTCCTCTCCCTTTATGCCCTTCCAGTCTCTATATGTTTGTATGTGTTTTCTCTCTCTCTCTCTCTCTCTCTCTCTCTCTCTCTCTCTCTCTCTCTCTCTCTCTCTCTCTCTCTCTCTCTCTCTCTCCTCTCCCTCTCCCTCTCCCTCTCTCCCTCTCCCTCCCTCTCCCTCTCCCTCTCCCTCTCTCCCTCATCTCCATCCCCATCTTCTTTTCTCTTCTGTTTCCCTCTGTTTCTTCTTCCTCTTCCTCTCTGTCTCAGTCTCTATCTCTTTTCTCTATCTCAGGCTCTGGCTCTGTCTAAGTTTCAGTCTCTGTCTCTGTCTCCATCTTCTTCTTGTCTACATAACTGTCAGAACCCATTAGCATGCTTTAAGCAATTCCTTCTCCCATGCTTGGTTCAAGGGATTGGGCTGTCCAGAGCTGAGACCCTAAAACGGTTGTAACCAACCCCTCTACCTTTGAAAAGCTCTTTACCATTCAGGCAATATTTCTGAGGCCTTAGTGAATGCAATTCTCTCATACATAAAGGAGGTACTAGAAATATTGGAGTAGCAGTAGAGATGTGTCCAAAGTAGAGATCCATGAAAGACAATGCAGGAAACCATGTGACCAAGGAGAGGTCTGGATGCAGACACCTGTGTTCATCTTTGGCACAGATACATGGAAAGCACCTATTGTGTACATCTGAACAAATATTTTGAGAGCAGCCAGAAGTGACAGTATTAGGTGAGGTGACTGGGACTTTAGAGGTGACATACTCTTTGGTCTTTTCTAGGTATGCTTACTTCAACCCTTATTCTAAAGAGGACGAACAAGTAAAGAACACCCTCTGTAGCTTCCTGGAAACATGGATGGACACGAATCCTGAGGACTTTTGTGACCCAGCAGACCTGTTGCCTCTGAAATACCTGAAGGCCTACTTGAGTGTGTGCATGCCACACTCCGATCTTAGTGTCCGCGTCAAGAGGCTCCTGACCCAGTTGCAGGAAGAACATGCCAAGGATTCACAAACCAAGGATGAGGAAGCCTCAGATCTGGGGAGACAAACTGCCTCAGATCTGCACTTTGAGTGGGTGTAAATCAGCAGGGGAAAGAGCCACTCTGGAGCCAGAACCAACTTGTGCACCAGAGCTGCTGGGCACAAAAACCCCCAGAAGTTTCTGTGATGCATGAGTCCCTGTAGACAGATGTGGCGGCAGCAGCCCACACAACACACAGGGTAGCAGCTGTGGAAGCTGTTTCTCAGTATGTCTGTACAGACGAGGTATCTTTCAGTCATGTCCTGCTTGCTACAGTGGGCCTACCTATTTAGAAGATGGCACTGTCACCTCTGCTCATCAATTGCACTCTGTGCTATATCTGAGCTATTGCTCCTGTACCTCACGATCAGCTGCTGATTTCAATCCAGCAGCAGTTCCAATCCCACAGCCAGCTTTCCTCTCCCCTGAGAATTAGCCTTTTTACTTCTGATGTTTTCAATGTTCTGTTTAAGTATTGCTCCTTTTTATTCCTTCTGATGTTTTCAATGTTGTGTTTATTTTAATTATTGGTTTTAATAAATTGTTAGTATTTGGTTTACATAGTCTAAAATGCTGTCTGTAAATGATAGAAAACGTCTGAAAATTATGAACATTCCATTTCATAAATTGTTGTAAGTTCATTTCAAGTTGTATAAGGTACAAAAATAATTTTAAAAAGATGAACATAAGCATTTGAAAACAATTAAGTGACATGCTTAAATTATAAAGGTCCTACATAGGTCCTACATAGTCCTTTTTCTATGTGATAGTCTTTTTTCTATAGAACGTTACACATCACTAATAAATCACATGTAATAATGTTCAACATTACCTGGCAGTAAACTTCAAACTAAACCTGAGAAGTGGTACCACTTTTGTCCAGTGGTTAACAATTCAATCCACGTGGAAGTCGCTATATTGTACACCCAGATATTCCCAGGGTTAGCGAGCATGGGGAATCAGAGAATCATGGCACATTTCTAAGGCACCTGTAGAATGCCTTACCTACTTTCAGAAATATTTGGCATTTCTTCAAACCATAAAGACAACTAATTTGACTTAGTTCCTGTAACGATGTATCAAAATCACCCAAAGAATTGAAATGGGAAATCCAAATTGGATAAATGGTCTCCTGTAGATGAACTGATTAATTATAGTTTGTGCTACTTCACTACTTCATGCTACAGAATAGCAAAGGTACTGTTCAAAGCCATGAAGCCAAATACTAGTCTAGAATTAGGCAAGAATTTCCGTAATGAAGAGATCTATGCAGGCAGAGAGATGAAAGTTTGAAAAAGGCGTTTTAATGGGTAGGAAGGTGTTTCTCAAATAAAACATTTTCAAAAAGTATATAAAGCATTTTGATTGTATCCACCCTTCATCACATCCATCTACTCATAGCATGACTTGCTGACCAGACTCCCTTCTGGTATTAATTAATTAATTAAATGAATTATTCTTATTAACTTATTTATGATAATATTTGATAACAGATTCCTAATTTATTCACTCTCTGCATTCAAGTAATGTGGATCTTGTAGGAATAGGTATGTGTCCACTGACTGAGTGCACGAATACAGTCAGTCCACCACTGGTCACACGCTCAGACGAACATGATTCTCCCTCCCCAGGAAACAGCAACTGCAATCAGCATTGCAGAAAGTGTGAAGATTTCAGAATCCCCTTCTCCAGGGCTAAGAATGAGCATCAAATCCCTTAAAAACAATAACATGGAATCCAGAGCAGATACACAAAGGTCATGCAGACATAAAAGAGAAAAAGTCTATATATAGATAATAGTGAAATATAAAAAGAAAATTACACAAAGTCCTGGTAGGACATTATGAACCAGCAGCCTCCTTTATAGATATAAATGGGTTCACTTTCTGTTAGCCATTTCTTGGTGAACACGATGACTGCACTTAAGAGAAGTTTCTTTCCTTAGAAATTCTCATAGGAAGATCTGAACTTTCAATTGCAAGGGTTATCAAGTGGAGATCATCCTGTGTTAAGGATGGGCACATGAAGATACTTCTCCAGGTTAGGATTGCATGCTCCTACTTGTCTCTCTCTACATAAATTCTGTTTATGGATCTCAGTATGTCTTGTCATCTGCTTGTGGAGGAAGCTTCTCTGAAGTAGGTTGAGGAAGGCACTGGTCCATGAGCCCAAAAGTTCATAAGGAATGACTTTTTTATCTTTCTTTTGTAGAACAGTCCTATTCAGATATTACCCATGTCCCTGAACTATCTAGTCTCAGGCTCTCGGTCAGCAATGCCGTGTGGGGTATAGGTTCCAACTCAGAGAATGAGTCTTAAGTCCAGTCAGACATCGGTTGATTACTCCCACAATGTGTGTGTCACAGAAGGACATGCATATCTAACCAACCTGACACCACTGTAAGTCAAATGTTCTGTAGTAAGGTCAGTGTTTATTTTTTTTTCCCCCATTGGAAACATGCAGAATTTTCAAGGGGCAACTAGATGCCTTTTCAGACAAGGAATGCCAGCTTTGGCTATCTCCCATCTCAGAATGCATTTTCCACTCCTGGAGCATCCCTTGTCTCAATGCAAGCTCTCTGGGATAAGCGCAGTCAAAGTCTCCATGATATGCCTCTGCAGTGGACATGCCCAAAGGCTGGGTGGACATGGACCAATAATACAGATCTAAACAGGATTCTCAACAGAATGTTCTCGCTTAAATGCACTAAGACAAACGTTCAACATCCTTAGTCATCAGGGAAATGTAAATAAAATGACTTTGTGATTCTACCTTACCTGTCAGAATGGCTAAAGCAAAGGGAACACTTTTCTATTGTTGGTGGAGGTGCAAAATTGAACAACAACTTTGGGGGTGAACACTTTGGGCTTGTAGAAAAAAATACATACTAGCTGTTAACATGCTAAACTATCATCATACAATCTTTTTTGTTAATGGCTAGAAACAACCTAAAGTTCTTCAATTGAAGAATGGATAAAGGAAATATTTTACCTTTACACACTTGGGTATTCTTCAGCTGTTAAAAGCAACATCTGGTTCTATTCTGGCAAATGAATGGAATTGGAAACAAATATAATATATGCACTTAAATGTGGAAATTAATTTTAAAATAAAGAACAAGTATGCTACTACTTGAGACAGAGAAAGGCACAGACATGGAGAACCTAAGTAATAAGAGGCCCCAAGAAAGAGGTGCATGCATCACACCCCGAAGTGGAAAGAAAATCAACATCGATTTGGGTGTATTGGGGTGGGAGGTAGTTAGGGGAGGGGTCTAAATGAAGGGTAGGGATGGAAAAATGGAGGATCCAATTGGGGAGGACCATGGGAGAGAGGGTTGGGAGAATAACTCAGAATTGGGGGGGGTATCTCTGGGACAAGCTGGAATCCTAGTGAAATGGAAACTCTCAGGAATCTATGAGAGGCGATCCAAGCTTAGATTCCTAGAATTTGGGGATATTGAGACTTCGCATGTAACCAGAAAGACTTTCAGTGGACAGATTAGGATATCAGCCCAGCAAGAAAACGTTTCACCTACATTTTGTACAGCCTACATCATGTACTGTAGTAAAAGAAACAAATTTTTAAAGTGTCTAACCAATGCCTTGACACATTTGAGCCCCATCACATGGGAGTATGTCTACACCTCGCAATGCCTAAGGCACCCAGAACCAGAGACTGGACTGCCCATCGACAGAGATGCACACAGAGACATGATAGAAAAAAGGGACTAGAAAAAATGCCAATGAAAGGATTTCTAGTAATATTCTGGTATACTCGGAGATTATTGCTAACACAATTGTCATCAGAAAAGCCTCACTTAGAAAGTGATGGAACAAGTACAAAGACACACAATCACACATTAGGTAGAGCTAGAAAAACATTGTAGGAAATTTTCTTTGAGCTGAGAGGTAGAGCACACCACAGGACTGGGGGGAATATCCAGTCAAAGAAGCCCGTAGGATACAGGGACTGAAATGTCCACCAGAGATCCTGCATGGTGACCTGGTAGCCTACACTGGACTGACATGGACCCACAGGACCTTGCAACACTTGTGTAGCTTCATCTTCCTGTGAAGCCTTAATAGTGGGAGCAGGGACTGTCTCTGACTCTGTTTCCTGACTAAGGGAGCCATTCCACTCACTGAGTTAATAGAAGAAAAGTTGCCCTGTCTTAATGAAAGCTGATAAACCAGGTTGCTAAATGTACTTGGAAGCTGCCCTATTTTGAATATGAAGGAATGGGTTCTGCTAGAGTTGACAAGAATAGTGCTCATGGAGATTATGTATATAAGTATGTTAGGTATATACTAACATACATTGTGTTACAGAGAGAGAGAGAGAGAGAGAGAGAGAGAGAGAGAGAGAGAGAATCAATCACTGGAGAGGATTAGATCAAGGACACCAGTAGGAATTGAAAGACAAAGCAATGGAGGATGAATCCCCACTGAAAGAGTGCTAGGGTGCCATCTTATATGATGGTAGATGTGCCTCAGCCAGCTGTTTACAAAGTGATATAAACTTGTAGGTTTAAGCCCTAAGATGACCATGGTGGTGGAAACTGATCCTGGGAAAAAAATTCCTATGCAAGCACACTGACATTGTGGGGCTAAGGCCTGTCACAAGTATGCATATGGTCTCCTTCCACACAGAACACATACAAGGTCACATAAAGGCAAGGAAAAAGGTCTAGGGTATGTTTACGGTAGATGGGGATATGTAGGGCTCAATTTATGATCACGCTCACGGACGCAGCTCCACAGTAGGGACTCAGACTGCACAGCTGAGGTACTGGCTGTATCAAGATATCTCTGGGGACAGTTCAGTGGGAAACACATGTATTCCTGAGTTTATTTGTGCACCTAGGAAATGGGAGGGGACATGGGAGCCTTTAAGGAATGTCCTGATCAAAGAGCTACAGTAATGGAACCACCCTCATCAAGTAGACCTCACAATGCAGAACCTTGGTAACCAGGCAACCTGCTGGTTAGAGCAAGGCCTACAGGCTCACTTGTCAGAGACAGTAGAGAGGGCAGGATGTTTTCTTGCTGTCTTCGGACTACTCGAGGCTCAGGCCTCAAGAGACACAACGGAGAAGGCCAGGATGGTGTCTGGAGGCAGAGGATTCACTCTTGCTTTCAACGCCTGTGGCCATTTTCCCGAAAGGGAACAAATTTGACCAAGGCCAGCCAAGGACAGGAACACACAGACCAGGTAAGTGCTCTTTTCTCTGTGGGTTTGGCATTGAGATAATTCAGGTAACCTTGGAGGAGGAGAACCATTCAGAAGAGTGCCGATCTGAGCCAGTTTGAACCTTCCACTTTAATCTCTCTTCAGGTGGAGAATGCTTCCGCCCAACGTGACAGATGGAGCCCCAGAGAGAGGCCTGCTCCAGGGCACAGATTGTGGTTGAGCAGATGAACACCCTGGTGCCTTCTCTGAAGGAATGGGACCCCTTCTCGGTCCTTGCTTTTCTGTCTACATATAGATATTTTGCCACCCCCATACAGGTGTTGGACCTGGTGTTTGTGAGGTGAGTGCCCATCTCCAAGTACATCATTTCTGACCCTCCTGTTGGTTTCAGGAATTCCCATCTGCCCTACATTGTCTCTCTCACCCTGTCTCTCTAGTCCTCTCCCTTTATGCCCTTCCAGTCTCTATATGTTTGTATGTGTTTCTTCTCTCTCTCTCTCTCTCTCTCTCTCTCTCTCTCTCTCTCTCTTTCTCCCTCTCTCTCTCTCCCCCCCTCTTTCTTTCCATCTCCCTCTCCCTCTCTCCCTCTCCCTCTCCCTCTCCCTCTCCTCTTCTCCATCCCTCTCTCCCTCATCTCCATCCCCTCTTCTTTTCTCTTCTGTTTCCCTCTCCGTTTCTTCTTCCTCTTCCTCTCTGTCTCAGTCTCTATCTCTTGTCTCTATCTCAGGCTCTGGCTCTGTCTAAGTTTCAGTCTCTGTCTCTGTCTCCATCTTTTTCTTGTCTACATAACTGTCAGAACCCATTAGCATGCTTTAAGCAATTCCTTCTCCCATGCTTGGTTCAAGGGATTGGGCTGTCCAGAGCTGAGACCCTAAAACGGTTGTAACCAACCCCTCTACCTTTGAAAAGCTCTTTACCATTCAGGCAATATTTCTGAGGCCTTAGTGAATGCAATTCTCTCATACATAAAGGAGGTACTAGAAATATTGGAGTAGCAGTAGAGATGTGTCCAAAGTAGAGATCCATGAAAGACAATGCAGGAAACCATGTGACCAAGGAGAGGTCTGGATGCAGACACCTGTGTTCATCTTTGGCACAGATACATGGAAAGCACCTATTGTGTACATCTGAACAAATATTTTGAGAGCAGCCAGAAGTGACAGTATTAGGTGAGGTGACTGGGACTTTAGAGGTGACATACTCTTTGGTCTTTTCTAGGTATGCTTACTTCAACCCTTATTCTAAAGAGGACGAACAAGTAAAGAACACCCTCTGTAGCTTCCTGGAAACATGGATGGACACGAATCCTGAGGACTTTTGTGACCCAGCAGACCTGTTGCCTCTGAAATACCTGAAGGCCTACTTGAGTGTGTGCATGCCACACTCTGATCTTAGTGTCAGGGTCAAGAGGCTCCTGACCCAGTTGCAGGAAGAACATGCCAAGGATTCACAAACCAAGGATGAGGAAGCCTCAGATCTGGGGAGACAAACTGCCTCAGATCTGCACTTTGAGTGGGTGTAAATCAGCAGGGGAAAGAGCCACTCTGGAGCCAGAACCAACTTGTGCACCAGAGCTGCTGGGCACAAAAACCCCCAGAAGTTTCTGTGATGCATGAGTCCCTGTAGACAGATGTGGCGGCAGCAGCCCACACAACACACAGGGTAGCAGCTGTGGAAGCTGTATCTCAGTATGTCTGTACAGACGAGGTATCTTTCAGTCATGTCCTGCTTGCTACAGTGGGCCTACCTATTTAGAGGATGGCACTGTCACCTCTGCTCATCAATTGCACTCTGTGCTATATCTGAGCTATTGCTCCTGTACCTCACGATCAGCTGCTGATTTCAATCCAGCAGCAGTTCCAATCCCACAGCCAGCCTTCCTCTCCCCTGAGAAATAGCCTTTTTACTTCTGATGTTTTCAATGTTCTGTTTAAGTATTGCTCCTTTTTATTCCTTCTGATGTTTTCAATGTTGTGTTTATTTTAATTATTTTTTCTCTCTCTCTCTCTCTCTCACTGGTCCCTTCTCTTCATTATGTCCCTCCCTAGAGCTACATTTAAAGCAATTAACCTTTACTTTTGTCCAGTTTTAGCCTTATAGCACCACAGAATTCAATGATGCAAGTCATGTCATTGGGAGTAAAATTATTTGACACCTGGAGCCTAAATTCTTCAACCTAGCAACTGAATTTGTCACCATTTTGTTCTAAACACTCAAGACATATCCACAGTTTTTTTAATACTTCTTACTAGTTGAGCAAACTATAACCCTATCAGATCCCAGAACTGTGCTGTGGTGGTTTGAATGAGACTGTTCCCCCATAGGCACACGTATCTTAGTCAATGGAACTATCTGAGGACTCGATGGGGCCTTATTGGAAGACCGATACTGGGGGTGGGCTCAGAGTAGTGCTTCTGAATCTGTGAGTTATGAGTCTTTAGGCAACCTCTAATATTTACATTACAACTCATAACAGTAACAAAACTACAGTAACAAAAATAAATTTATTGTTGGGAGTTACCACATATTAAAGTGTCACAGCATTAGAAAGTTGAGAACAGAGCTAAACCAAACATTATCAGTCTAGGATTATCGAATGGCCAAAAGGCACCTAAAGAAATGTTCAACATCCTTAGTCATCAGGAAATGCAAATCAAAACAACCCTGAGATTCCACCTCATACCAGTCAGAATGGCTAAGATAAAAACTCAGGTGACAGCAGATGCTGGCGAGGATGTGGAGAAAGGAACACTCCTCAACTGTTGGTGGGATTGCAAACTGGTACAACCATTCTGGAAATCAGTCTGGAGGTTCCTCAGAAAATTGGACATACCTGAACACCCAGCTATACCTCTCTTGGAAATAAACCCAAAAGATGCTCCAACATACAGCAAAGACACATGCTCCACTATGTTCATAGCAGCCTTATTTATAATAGCCAGAAGCTGGAAAGAACCCAGGTGCCCTTCAACAGAGGAATGGATTCAAAAAATGTGGTACATCTACACAATGGAGTACTACTCAGTTATCAAAAACAATGACTTCATGAAATTCATAGGCAAATGGAATGAACTAGAAAATATCATCCTGAGTGAGGTTACTCAATCACAGAAAAACACACTTGGTATACACTCATTGGTAAGTGGATATTAGCCAAAAAACTCAAATTACCCAGGATGCAATCTACAGACCACAGGAAGCTCAAGCAGAAAGATGACCAAAATGCAGATGCTCCCACTCCTTCTTAAAAGGGGGAAAATATTCATAGGTGGGGATATGGAAGCAAAGTTTAGAGCAGTGACTCAAGGAATGGCCATTCAGAGCCTGACACACATGTGGTCCATATATATACAGCCACCAAACTAGATAAGATTGATGAAGCCAAAAAATTCATGCGGAAAGGGACTGGATATAGATCTCTCCTGAGAGACACATTCAGAGCATGTCCAATACAGAGGTCAATGCTAGCAGCAAATCACTGAGCTGAGAATAGGACCCCCTTGGGGATAATTAGAGGAAATATTGAAAGAATTGAAGGAGCTTGCAACCCCATAAAAACAACAATGCCAACCAACCAGAGCTTCCAGGGACTAAACCACTACTGAAAGACTATACATGGACTAACCCAGGGTTCCAACTGCATATGTAGCAGAGAATAGCCTTGTTGGGGCACCAGTGGAAGGCGAAGCCCTTGGTCCTGCCAAGGTTGGACCCCCAGTGCAGGGGAATATGGGGGAGGGCAATAAGGGGGATGTATAGAGGGAATACCCAGATGGGGGAGGGGGAGCGGAGGGAATGGGGGCTTATGGACAGGAAACCGGGAAGAGGAATAACCTTTGAAATGTAAGTAAAGAAGTATATAATAAAAAAATTAAAAAAAAAAGAAGAAAGTTGAGAACCACTAGCTCACAGTGTTTACAGTCTGGCCCCATTTCCAGCCTACTTACTCTCTCTGCTTCATGATTAAGGTTGAAGAGATGATCTCACAATTTCCTGTTACTGCTACCATGCCTCCTCCCACCAAAATGGACATTCCTCACTAACTATAAGACAAAACAAACTCTTTCTTTAATAAGTTGCCTTTGGTTGTGGTATTTTATCACAGCAACAGAAAAGTAACTGAGAAGCGAGAAGTGTGTTTTTCTAGATTTAGAGCATACGTGTTGGTCTTGTTCACTAATTTTCTCTGCTGCCATTCCACCCAACCTGCAAGGACAATGCTTCTGCCTCAGTTTCTCCACCAGAGGCCTGTACATGTTACATACCTTTTCTGTATACCTTCCACTTTCTAGTGTTTTAAGATTATTTTACTTTTGGTTACTATTTGAAATTGATAATCAATTCACATAACTCAAGCCTGACATATATTGAAAAATATGCAATGAACAATCCTAGTCCCCAGATCTCCTGTCTCGGTCAGTCCATGGTCCCTTCCTTATGATCCCTTTCAGGGAATTTTTATATATTGTAACAGCATGTATAACCTTATTTTCCCCATGTTTCAGACAAATAATGGTATATTACACACCTTGCTGCAATTTTCTTTTAATACATTTACCCATTCAGAAGAACTTACAGGGTGTCTGGCATTATGTTAGGAACCACTCTGGGCATTAGAGGAACAGAAAGAAATTTTAACATGCAAAGCAAAGAGTTCTATCTTCACAGACCTTACATTCTAGTGAAGGTGACAAGCAAAGAACACAATACATATAGCATAGAGTATGTCAAATGATGACTACCAAGTATAAATTAATAGTAATGACAGGCAAGAAATGGATAATACATATTCTGGTATTTCATTTCGGATAAGGTGACCAACAAAGGCTTCATAGAAAAGGCACCTTTAAAATAGTTAACCTGGAGGCAATAAAGAATTAAGAATGTGACTCCCTGGGAAAAAGAAATTTTTTGCCCCTTCCATAGAAAAATAAAAAAAAAAAAAAAAAAAAAAAAACTGCTGTACTTATTTCAGAATAAATGATCAAACCTAAATGTCCCAAATAGTTTTGTATTTTACTTGTTTTGAACTATAATTTCATCTAATCTGGTATGATTAGATGCCCAGTTTCATCTTATTTATTGTGTATTGTGTGTATCTCAAACATAAGCCTTATAAGAGGGGAGGGGTGAATCAAATCCACAGACTTCTCCTCTTGCTTCCACACATGCATCTGCTGCACACATGTGCACACATTCTTCATACACATGCACAGCAAATAAATGATTAATTAACTCAAAATAAAGACCAATTACAGGATTCAAAAGCCAAAGATGCTGGGCAAGGAATGTAAAAGTCTTAACTAAAGCCCTGCTAGTCATTTTAGGTAGGTCCCTACCATGAAGAGAGCTCGGTGAATCCAATTGACTATATCCCTAAGTATTTGAAACCTGTATTCTGACAAAAAATTGCTTCCAGTATTTTCTATGAGAGTAAATACAAACATGGAGCATGTGCTGTGCTAAAACCATGCATCTTCGACTGTGGGAATTAAATATGACCGAAGTGCTGATGCATGCATGGGAATGTATAAGGGAACCTCTTTACTTTGTACAGTTGAAAGAATGAAGTATTTCCTAAAACGTTTTTAATGAAGTAGGAATATTTTCACAATGCCTGGTAAGAACAAACAAGCGAACAAACAATAACAACGAACGAGAAGCTGTTCTATCCAGAAGATCGGAATAAAGATGACGTCACGTGAGTTGCTCCAGGGCCACAGCCAATTCAATTCTCTGAATAGCTGCCTTCTCCTGTGGCGACCCTGCGCACTCTCCGTTCATTTACTCTTTGAGTGAATGTTTTGGGGTTTTGTTTTTGGGGTTTTTTTCTCTGCTGGGGATTAAACTCATAACCTGCTGTTCCTCAGGAGGTTTAATACCAATCTGTAAACCAAATCCTTTAAGCAACAAGCTTAAACAACTACCAGCAAGCACATCAGTGCAGCTCACTGTGTTAGCTTGGGGTAGAAAACACGTCTGAAAAGGACCTTGCTTACAAAGAGTTCGCATTCTAATGAGGAACAGGTGAGAGGCCCAGGAATGAAAGCAGTGACTGCAGGTGGCAGTGAAGGCTGTACTAAAATAGTGACCACAAAGAGGTGGGTTACTTTAAACACAACCTTCACAAAAGTTCTGTTTCAACGGAGATCTGAATGTCAAGAAGGCACCCATGGAAATTTGTAAAGAATGTTCCAGAATATAATGAATGGTAAGTGGATCATTATGAAAACTTGGTATATTTGAAAAGGATGTGTAAGTAAGGAGTCACCGATGTTGGCCACAATAGCCTAGTGAATATCAGATTGAAAACTGTCATTTCAAATAGCATAATTCTTGACAAAATTATGAGAAGTAACCATTTCCAGCCACAGGACAATGAATGGTACCAGGCCGTGACCTTTGAGCTCTGACAACAGGTGATATGAAATTTAAGTCCTATTTATTTTATGTTTACTGCTGGAGACAAGCTCAAAATCCTAACACAGAAAAGAAAAAGTTCAATAGACAAAAGGGAATAGTGAGGAAGAAAATACAGAAGTAAGACAACAGAGCAGGCTAAAAAGGCCAGAAGAATTAGTCACGTGTTTAATTAAAAGGAAAAGAAATGGGATTAGTTGGGACAGGGTGGCTTGAGAGTAATTCTTTCTGGTGTGATATCCTAAAGAGTTGGTTTTGAGAACCCTGGTAGGTGATTAGTATTGGATGGTAGGTTAATGGTATGAGGTGGTGACAGAATATATGGAATAATGATTTAACTAATCAGATATTTTAAAAAAGGAAAGAAATGGGGCTGGAAAGATGGGTCAGCGGTTTAGAGCACTTGCTGCTCATGCACAGAATCCGCGTAGTTCCCAGCACCACATCAGGTGGTTCTCAGCCATCTGTAGCTCCAGTTCCAGGGAGCTCTGACAACCTCTTTTGGCCTCTATAAATATCAGGCACACATGTGGCACATGTACAAACATGCAGACAAATATTCATATACATAATGTAAAAATAAGTCTTGAAAAGTAAAAGAAAAAGTTAATTTTTTTAATAAAAATAAACTACCAGAAACCCACATGTGAGTAACCTCGAGTCTAAATATAGACTAAATATATAATTCTGCATGTTCCTGTAGGCAACAACTAACATCATGGCACAAAACAACTCTATGTAGAGTCCAACCAAAAGGCCTCAACTCAGCCTGCAAGTTCGAACTGAAGATCCAGTAAGGCTACTGCCTTCCATAAGCAATGCAAGCCCTGTTACAGAGCTTCTTAGTAATGCAGCACCCACAGCATTTAGCATCTACTACTGATTTTGAAAACTGTAAGCCAAAACATCAAAATATGCCAACTAAAAATAAGGGGGAAATACCACTCAACAGAAAAATTACAGCAATAATATCATTTAAACTGGAAGATAATGAAAAATTTAAACTATTATAAGTATCTGAGGATTTAAAGGTAGAGATATTAAACGAATATAGGAGGGACATAGACAAAATGAAAAATGTTATTTAAAATGGAAATTTGAAAACTGAGAAGTTATATTTAATTTGAATAAAAATTAAAATTAAAAAAAAACCTTATGTATAATCAGCGGCTACCTGAAAGGAAAGACTAAAAACTAGTGAAACTGAAGCCAAATCTAGAACACAACAACAACAATAACATAATCTCATCTTGAAAGAGAAAGAAATAAAAAACTAAATAATAGGTACAGTCATAAATACCAGCACTGTGTAGTCAAATACACATACAGGGAGAAAAATATAAGGAAAACTTATAGAAATACTGATCATTAATATAGGATTGGCAACATTTCAATCCAGGGTTACATGGTACCAAATAAACCAAAAGAAAACTAAACCCTCAGACAAACAAAGCCCATGCAGAAACACTTCATTGTGTCTCCTGTACTTCACTGTACATTAATTATCAATGTTTGATTCACACGTTGATCGACATGTCATGACGGTAGAAATCCCCATGAAATCTGAATTTGAATTTGGATGTTTTCCTGGGCTACCAATATGCTGTAAGAGGTCCTCACATAGAGCAGCAAACCATGGATCCTTCTGAGACGTGGTCACAGGAGTCAAGGGCAGCTAACTCTGCAGAACACTGTGCTATATAGCTGTACTATTCAGTGGTAAAGTTTGGAAATACATTTCCAAATTAAATGCCTTCGGAAAATCTCCAAATTTCATGGGGATTAGAGAGGCATCTGCAACTTGGTTTTCATAGACTAGTGCTAAGTTACTTAGAATCACAGGTTCTCTGGGTTTCCTTTTATTCTTTGATATGGGCAGGTCTAAAGCCAACTTTAGTCAAGTCTCAGGCTAATCACTATTCCTTATAAAGCAATATCTTTTAGAAGATTCTACTACTCTGTGCTCCATGGATATAATCTGATTTTCCTATGCTTCTGAGAATGCAGGTCATACCCAAGCCTATGTGAGCTTAGAAACTGCTGCAATAATTCTTTATTATTAGATAGTTCTTGTTAGATCTGTACAGATCAATCCCGTGAAAAGGGCTCAGGAGAGCCCTCTGCAGACCTGAGGATTTGTGTGTTAGTTCCACTCACTGTGACATTCTACCACAAATTAGAGTTTTCTTAATTAACCTCACCTAGCTCCTCACCTTCTTTACCCTGCCAGGGTCGTCCCAGTTTCTACCTCCTAACACTGTGTCCTGGAAATCACCTCCATTGGGACAAGAAGCTATGACCCCAAAGCTGACTCTCACCTCCCTTCTCACATGGTTACAATACTGGCCTTTCTTTATCGAAGGTCTGAAAACCATTATTTCGGACATTTTCTCCTTAAAATAGGAGAGAGTTCCATGGAGAGCCAGTTGCTGAATACTTACTAGCATCCTAGTCAATTGTCACTATTTGCAGCTTACACGGTCGTCTACACAGACTTTCCCAAAGTATCTTCATCATAGGTCCTAGAATGAGTTGTCAAGCAAGTGAGATGCAAGGCCAACATCTAAATGAAACACTATTTCTACATAATGTGATAAAAAACTAAAAAGTTAAAATTTCAAAGTCAGTCCCATTTGTGGTTTATCGAAAATACATAGAGAGAAATCTAAAAAAAAAAAAAAAAAAAAATAGGTAAAATAATAATGCAGACTGGCCAACTAATGGATTGGGGTATTCTGTAAAGAGATAGAGTATTTCTTTCTAAGACAGAAAAGAATTACAGTTATCACACATCTCATTGTACTAAATGCCACTGACTCCTAACTTTAAAATGATTAACTGTACACTGTGTTTTATTTCTATGTTTAAAAATCGACAACCTATCACAGTCAAGTCTCTTCTCTTTATTAATACATTATGTAAACATATCAGACAAGCCTTACGATTGGAGCTGTACACATTTATAAAGTATTGGAGAGTAAGCCACTAGCTTTAAGACATGCCATTGAGAAGTCTTTTGTCATGACTGTTTTCTATGTCACTATGGAAGCCACAGTATCACTGAATATATTGGCCTGAAAGGAATGCTATGCTCAGTGGGTCTACAGACCAGAGGGAATACTCCCATGTAAGATGACCAAGGCTGTGCTGTACTTTATTGCTTTGTTTTGGAGTTTCTTTCAATTTTTGTTTTTGTTTTTGAAGTGCTTTCATTCTATTATCCATGATGGCTTCAACTCAGTGTGTAGCCCAAGCTGGCCGCCAAGTCACAGCAATCCTTCTGGCTTGGCCTTTCCAGTATTGGGATTATATGTACAAGCCACCATGTCCTGTCTCCAGCCAATATTGACTGTTAGTGATGAGTTCTGCTAAACAGAGACACAAGGATATACCTGATCTCGAACTTTTGTATAACAGTAAAGCACTACAGCACTACGGCACTTGCGTTTCCATGCGTGTCAATAGTAGGTAATAAATTCTGCACTACTAATTATCATGTATTGGTAGCAAGAGAATCTCCAAATTCCTCCTCTGGCTATTTTCAAATACACAACACATAATTGCTAAATATGTTCGTGCTACTATACATTTGTGTACCCGTGCAGGCTCCTTCTCAACTTGGACTCTGGACCTATCTGTTGAACAATCTCTGCCCATCACCCCCACCCATCATCCCTAATGATCACCATTAATCTGTACTTCTATGGCATCAACATGATTTAAATTACAAATTATGGTATTTGTCTCTCCTCATATGGCTTATTTCACATAATTACTTGTTGGATCTGTGCATATTGTCGTGAATGACTGGGTTTCATTCTGTTTTTATGGGTGAATACTATTCATTTATATACTGCATCTTCTGTGGTATATATAACATTCATGTTATTAGACATGTAGTCTGATTCTAGATCTTGGCTATTGTGAGAAGAGGACTTCAAGAAACATGAGAGTAGATAAGTCTTTGACATACTTACTGACTTTATTTCATTTGGATATGGGCCCAGCCATGGGATTCCTGCTGGAGTTCATTTTAATGTGAGGGTCTATTTGAAGATCACCTTTAATGTGCTAGCTTTTCCTTCCTGCAGTTTGACCCCTGAAAAAAAAAGTTTTAGATTAATCCCCTCTGTGTCAGATCTGTTTCACATTTTGAGTATTGCAATACCAGGCCTCCCAAGATGGTGAATTCCTGTAACATACCAATGAGTCTTAACACTACACCTCAAATGTACTCTGAAGTCAAAAGTTACAGAGCTTCGTCAAAGTTAAAATAAATTACAAGATCACTTGAGGTATTTTTTGTCATCTCCCTCTGTTTCAAATTTTCTTATCTTGTCTAGAGGATTTCCAGAGATAGGATGAGACTTTGTGTTTTCATTAGTGCCTTCAAGGTTCGATGCATTTGATGACTTTGTAATAAAAAATTTTAAGAAGTAATAAGCTGATGACAAAATTGGTTCCCAGAACAATACAAAGTGGTTCCATGTTACCCATGTCGCCCATCAAAGTTTTAGGTCCTTCCAAGTCCCAGGCGTGAGTCCACAGACTTTCACAGGCAAGAGAACTGTCAAAATTGATAAAGTAAAATTCCAAATGTTGAAATCGTTCACATAACATCTATATAGTTACTTTTATCTAGATGTAAAATTAGACCATAGCCCAGATACTTCCCCAAGCATGATCTCTTATTAAAAAATCCATTTGAACTTTAAAAAAAAATCTCATGGCCTTAGATATATGCAGAATAGTTTGTAATGTTATGGCAGACAATTTTTTAAAAGGAAAAAAATATATAGAATAATGGCCAAGACCAGTGCTAGAAGTTAGAAGACATCCATTCTCTAAGCCATTTTGAAAAGAAAAATAACTGCTTTCTGATCATCCGCACCATATTGGGATGGGAACAAGAGTTAAACTTTTATTGTTTTACCATATATGTGTTTGAGTGAGTGAGTAAGTACCTACATGCATGCGAGTGTCTGTGTGTTTGTGTGTGTGTGTGTGCCTGTGTCTGTGGGTGTCTCTATGTATGTATGTCTACATATATGGACTTATTGGTTATACCAGTCAGGCTATATATGTTTTATTTTAATTTAATTTTTATTTTATTTATTTTAATTTAAGAAGAAAATAACAACAGTACAATTAGAAAATTAGAACAGTAATTAGGACACAGTCAAAATAGAAACCCAATACAAATGATAAAATCTCATCTTTGTGTGATAGTTAATGGCAAATAACGTAATAGTTCCAAGTGGTAGATTTATTCTTCTGAGATAATGTGCAGGATGAGACTTCTTCAGCATGCGTGGTGGACCAAAGCAAATGCAATGAACCTTGCCACGAAGAGCTGAACTGTTTCTGACAATAAGTCAATGCACAGAATACAGAATGGCACTCTTATTAACCTAAACAGTGATTCCCTCCCCCCCAGATGATTTATAAAACATTCCCGTATGATTTTGTGTTAATCTACTAGGAACAGATAGGTAAACAATTTCACAATCAGCAAGTACCACTCGGAGGCAAAGGTCTTCATTCTGAAGAAACCTGCATTTATCTGACATACTCTTCACAGGGGCAGAAACTCAAGGAAGGCTTCTCTTGGCAGCTGAAGTAGTGTCACCTTAGTTAAGTGATGTACTGTGACAAAATACCTGGCAGATCTCGTCCTTGCCCTTTTCTTCCTCACCTCTTCTCTTGTAGCTATCAGTTGTTCTGCATGTCCTCATGTCTGCTTCTTGACCATTTAATTGAGTGCAGATGTTAAGTGCTAAGAGACTCACCTTTCCTAGCTTTTCCAAAGAAAAGGGATAAAGCCATCAAAACATAATCTGCCAGGCCATGAAAAAGTAAAAAAGAAAGTATTGCTTATGTAATATATTATATGCCTCCTCAAGGCTGATATATATCCAGCTGTCACTCATGAAAGACACTGGGTGGGAAGATCCTGGGCTCCCAATTCTATAACAAACTCAGGGAGGGAGAACTGTTTTGTTCCTATTGAGCATGGCTTTAAATTATAAATTAATGTTTCTGAATTTAAAAGAAAGAGACAGAGGTTCCAACCTTGAAAGAATGTTTTTAAATTTTGGATTAAGTGTTGATTTCTACAGTTTCCAATAATTGAGCATGTATAAATAGGAAAATTAATAGAAAACATATATACTAATAGGTACAAAAGAGTAAGCAAGCTCCAAGGCCATTCTCTTGCTTAGTGACTTCAGGGACTCAAGAAACACAACCATGTCAGTTTCTCTGCTTTTCTTTTTGCCTCATTTGCTGAGCTGAAGAAGCCAAAACCCCAACAACACTAACAGACAAGGACAAAATTACAGTGTTCAATGAATGCTTGTTCTTCCAAACCAGAGAGTCCAAAGAGAGCATCAGCCTAGCAAAGCAGAAATATTTTGGATCATAAACTATTCTATGCCAACCAGACTTGAAAGATAGCTCACATTAAGGAATGGAGACACTAGGGACCTGGGTACCCTGTGAGAGTGGTGTTTGAGAAGGTTCAGTGGAGAACCTGAACGACTATACCAACCTAGAAAAGCTAGGATTTCTATTGTGCTGGAATGCAAGGAGACTGAGTAGAGAATACGGACTTTCATTATCTCCTGGTGATACCAAAACCACCCACTCCGTTCCACACCCCCATGGTCAGCAGTGGACCGGGGGAAGCAGTTCCTTACCTCCAGCTACCTGCACAGGAGTGTCAATAAACACAGAAGCCTAAATTAACCCCACTGGATAGTAGAGAAACTAGAAACTCAAGACATTTCTGTTGGGAAGACAAAATGGTACAGCTACTGTGGTGAACTGTTTGCATTATTAAATATGCAAATATATGAATTAAACATGTAGATACCATAAGATTCAGCCCTTGTCCTTCCCATAATATAACCCCTCAAAATGAAAAAGTATCTTACCCACAAAGACCTGTGCATGAATGTCTATAGCAACCTTACTCTCACAATAGCTTAAAACAGAATTATCCAGGTCCCTTTAACAGGTAATACTTAAGTTTCCAGCTACAACACGGAACACTAATCAGCATTCTGTGAAATGAAATGAAAAACTGACACACAAAACAACCAGTTTCTCAAAAATCTGTCTCAGTGAAAGGGGCTAAGTTCAAAAAGCTATCTATACTAAGTGAGTCAATGTATGACCTTCCTTAAATGACAGAATTAGAAATGAAAAAGGGTATTAGTAATATTCAGTGGCCATGAGGCACAACAAGACAATAAGGAACACTTGTCTTCACTGTATTAATGTAGATATCCAGATTATAAGAGAGTTGCACTTTTACAGTATATTACAGTATAAGAAAAAACAATACATATGATTTGTCTATTATTTCTTACAATGGAAGGGGACTTCAATTATTTCAAAACTTTAATGAAATATAGTATTTCCTGGGGCAGTAGGGAAAAATATAGATGGCCTTGTTAACTAGAAATGCAACACTCAATCGTCATGTGTACCTGTACTCACTGTGCCTTCCACAAATGTGGTCAATATCTTTCAGCACACAAGATGTGTTATTATGATTACTTTTGATATTTTTACTTTAGAAAAACTTTTTGATTGCTTTTACTATGTTTTCAATTTCCAGGAGAGAGTGGAGACCAAGATTACATGTAGAACATCTATATTAACTGGAAATGGAGCTATAGTCAAGATTCATAGCTGTGTCAGTGCACAAGAGTGACAAACAGAGGGATATAAAATGCCAAAAATCTTTTGCTGGGAGCATTAAAATCTACTGTAAATCAATTTTTCAATCCAAGATACAACAGTTTTCAACTATTAAAATGTCTAGTCGGTACCTCTGTTTAAATGGTCTTCAGAATGAAAACTGGGTTTCTATTGAATTCTCTCATTGAGTTCGTAAGGTCAAAAGAGTTTTTTGATAGCTCGATTACTGGTCTGCAAAAATCTCTTGAATTTTTATTCCTAGATATGACATAGCTTTTCTGGATAGTTTTCGATGTGATACAGTCTTCTTGAGGGGTTTGCTTTTTCCTGTCAAAAGTTTGTAACTGCAGATGCAAAGCCACACTCTTCTCGTAATTTTTTTTCTGTCCTCTACCACTTGGCACATGAAAGACAAACTCAATGACACAAGCCATGGTCACTGCCTGGACTGAGGGAGAAACAGAGTGTCAGCACCTACACAGAAATCCTATCACGGCCCTTGCTGAATCGGAAATGTGAGCTGCTGCACTTGTGCCCTCTTCCTTCCCTTTAGCTTGTCTCCTTTGACCCTCTTCCTGAGGCTATGAGGCTCACCCAGCTCCCCACACTGTATGAGAACACCAGGTCCTCCGGAGCCTTAGGACACCTGAACTACCCTTTCTCCTGTTCACTCTTGTTTTGTCTCATTTCATTTCATTTTGTTTTGTTTTGCTTTGCTTTCTCTGCAAGAAAAAGAAGAAAAATAAAAGTCTATAAACTGCTTTCCTGGAAACCTAGTCAACTTTCTGACAGATGAATATCGGTCCAAAGAAATGCCTTGCCTTGCAAAGACTCTACAAGAAGTCTCAGTCAAATGCCCACTAGGACTGTCAAGAATATAGTTAGCAGCTCTCTGGACTCTATAAATTATATTTAAGGCTTCCTGTGTCCAAGACACACAGACTAGAAGGAGTGTTAGAATAGGTCTGCTATGACCCCCTACCACAAACAGAAACATCTTCAGTGACCTCACTATCTTCTCTGCTGTTCCCTGGGAGCCAATAAACAGAAATCATAAGCTCAAGGGTACATTCAGATTTCTATGCAGAAGAGTAGTCTGTAAAACCAAGAGTCTTGAATTAGCATTATCATTCCTCATGATCAAACTAAGCTTACTGAAGATCGTATGTGTATATATTTAGTAAGAGTGTGATATGCATATACTTCAACTATGGTTAGGGACATCCTTAACACTCGCCTTAGTGAAATGTTCCTTAAGAACAGCTACAGTATCCTTTATGAGAATTACCTGGAGATTGATTAGAAATCCTGAATTCCTGGTCCTGTGTTGAGATCCAAGAGGCAAAACTCACTGCCTAGAACCCAAAATTTGTATGTTGCTATAGTTTATTTTTAAGGCAAGGTCTCAGTATATATCTTAGGTGGACCTTGAACTCTCAATCCTGCCTCAGTCTCTGGAGTACTGAGATTACAGGTAGGGAGTATCACCCTCATCTAGGATTCTACATTTGGAAGAACTGATACAGGGATGGCTATGTTCACTATGGTTTTGAAAACATCTTCTAGATAGTGTCTGCACTCATCCATCAGTCCTTGAAGGTTATGCAGCTTTAGCCATGAGGGAAACAGAACCCTCAATCAGTATTTCCCTGTGAATAGAAATATCAAGAATACTAAAAATAAATAAACCTACATTAAAATATACTAAACTATTTTCACCCTCTTTAATGTGGTTTTGCTTTATGTTTTCCTTTGAGAGCTGTACTAGATGATTCCTCTAGTTAAACTGAAAAAAATGCATACAGACTTATTCGTTTCAGTCATATGATTTTTAACCACTTCTGATATGAAACTACCAAAACCTTTCAAAAGAACGAGGTGAGTCAGCAGGTACACTCGCTTGCTAAGTTCTAAGACCCGAGTTTGATCCTTAGGACCCACTTAGGAATGATCTGACAAATTGCCCTCTGCCCTCTGCCCTCTGCCCTCTGCCCTCTGTCCTCCACACAGGAACTGTTTTGTACGAACCTTCCCCCCTCCCCTCAATAAACTAAGAAATGACATAAAACACTCTTAATGAGATAAGATTTGTTTAGTTGATAACACATTTCCTTCAAAGACAGACCTTGTCAACAGATCAAGTCTTATAACTATTGTATTTCGAGTGAAGAGTTTGTGGTAAGGTGGGTATGAATGCTTTAAAAATAGAACCTGCAGGTTACATTTCCTTTTGAACAAATGGGTTTCAAATTAAAATGGCAATATGTCTATCATAGGTTCTTATGTGTCAGGACACACTTGAACCATTTCAAGTCTACTTTTACTATAACTAACATTGGCGCAAAGAATGAGAATTTAACACAGTTCATTCTGGACTGGTCAACTTCAAGTTCTCCTTGGGGAGTAGTTGGGAGTTCTGGTATATTTTTTACCAGTGGTAAATGTTGTGAAAAGATATCCCCCTGCTTCAGATGAGACAAATCTCAAAGACACAAATTATCAGTTTGGTCCAAAGAGCTTTTATCCTGAGAGATTTGAATACTCAGATTTCTATATTTGAAAATCTTCTCCAAAACACTGGGCAGCTGTGATGGGCTCCTATAAAATAAGAACTATATCAAATTTACAAATCACTAAGCAAGTTGGAGTCGGGGAGCAGAGGCAGGCTAGCTTTGACTGGAGAAAGTTCTCTCTGCTTTTAAATAACTATAAAATGATACAGGTTTTTGCTGTTGTTTTTTGTTTGTTTGCTTTTGTTGTTTTTTTTTTACAGTGTTGATAAACAGAGAATTCTTGCGAGGAACAACTTCAGTCTCCTTGTTAATGAAAAATTTACTACGAGTAGCAATAACCCATTTATAATCCATCTGGGCTGTTTATGGATTTAAGAAAGTTTTCAAGCCTCAAAAGTTACTATTGGATTGATGTAGTTTCAGTAAGGCTGGAAATGACATCTCACTAAGTAAGCAGCAAAGACAGTTAGCTGCATTTATATGCTGTGGTGTGTTCCTTAACCTACAGTATTCTCCAGAGGAATCCAGTCTATAGAGAAACGCAGCATATTTTCCTTTTCGAAAAATGTTGAGAACAAAGCAATTCCAGCCCTATTGCTGAGTACTGGATGAATAACAATTTCTCCCATAGATACAAAAAAAAAAAAAAGAAAGAAAGAAAGAAAGAAATTCAATCATTGTATCCAGACATGAAAAGACATGAACTTAAATGCTTCAAACATAAAATAATTGCTTTTCAAGGCTCATGTAATCGGGTAAAGTGGCTGATTGTTATATATAATTTATTTTATCTTGTCACTTAACATGATGAACACGAAATTCCATTTCTCTAAATAAACGGTGGCCCTGCAGGAAGGCCATTCCAGGGCTGTAGAAAGTATTAAAGCTTTCTGAGTGTCTGCTAAGGCTGATTGGAAGCAGGATACAATCTGACTCACTCACCCACTAACTAGGGAAGTTTGACTGTCACTGCCAAGCATTCAGTGACGAAGTCATCAGGGGCACATACTGTCTGTGGGAATTGCAGTGAGACCAGAACTTTCACTTTCCAATAGCCCAAACTTGCTCTCACTGGCTTCTGATTTCACTTCTCCCCGGGGGACAGAACCACTTATAAGAAGAGCAATATTTATGCAGAAGAACTCAGGAGTGAAGCTTTCAGAGAATGAAATATGCATGCTGGCCAGTGGAAAGGAAAGTCTTCCCAAGACTCATGAATAATCCTTGTTTACCCTATAATGGCTATGAATTTGTCAAATGCATCCCCCCAAGTCTCCCAAGAATTATGACTGATGAATCCAACGCTGCCATCTTGTTGGAAAAAAAACACAATTTGTGTTTCAAAAGAGTATTTGGATAGCGTGGAATTATGAAAATTAAAGACGGTGATAATCTGTAATTAACAGCAATTCTTTCATCGCTGCAGAAATGGCACCATGCAACAACAGCACTGACCTATAATTTCCCTCACACAAGACTTGCATATATTATCCCCATGTATGTTGGTAATTACCCCAGCAGCCACACAAAATATCATATCACTTGTTCATATGACGTTAGGGGTGTTCAAGTAGACTTGATTACCGTATTTTCTGGAGCAATCAAATGAAAGGTCATTGCAAAAGAGAACATTAAGCACGATGTGACACGGACAGCAGAACAGTAATTAGTGCCACCATTAGCTCTTTCTCACTAACTCTTAGGTAATACAAAAATACAGACATATGCAGAATATTTTCATGCTAATTCATTTTTCTTTTGTGTTTTTTTTCCTTCATGACAATTAAAACAGGAATTAAATAACAAAAGGTTAAAAAGCTAAATGAAATAAACATTAGCTACATCCTAACGGTATTTCATCTTTCCCTGGATCCGTGCCTGGATCTCCTATTTGTGTAGAGGGATTCTGTGAATGAACACCTTGTGAACAGACAGCCTACGTCTGAGCCTCCCAACTCAGTCCTCCAACTTCTCCCTTCTTCTCTTTGCTACCTCATTAAGTATCTGCTCGCTTTCCTACTGTAGGATAGGCAAGTACAAGACTAGGATATGCTTGAACCGAAACTTTGATGCATAGACCTTGGTGTCCATATTCTACACATTATGGCTAGGATATTCATTTTCCTGCTATTAAAAGAACCTCAGTGGCGCTGGGTTCAGTTCTCTCTGCATAGCAGAGAATTAAGACCCAACATCCATGTAAAAAGCAAGCACAGTGAGTGGCACATATCTATAACCCCAGCCCTGGAAAGAAAGAAACAAGATCTTTGGAGCCCCCTGGCCAGTTACTCTACCCCAGTTTTTTTGTTTGTTTGTTTTTGTTGTTTGTTTGTTTGTTTTGTTTCTTGTACTTCTTACTGCGTTCAAAAGGCGCCATGAATAGGGCTGTATTTCAAGGTCCAGTACTTTGGATTGGCAGCACTAAGATCACAGTTTTTTTTTTTTTTTGCTTATTTTGTTGTTTGTTTGTTTGTTTGTTTGTTTGTTTATGTAGGATAATTTCAAGATACCTGCACATTCATAAAAATGCCCAGGAATGTGTGTTGATGCATCACTAATCATTTTATCATATAGCATATATTACTCTAATTTCAAAGTCAGAAAATACCGCCATTGCTTCCTTCTTGGACAAGAATTAGTCAAAACGTGATACAGTCACAAAATAGAACCTTGAAAGCATGAAAAAGAAAAGAGCAGACACACGTACTTACACAAGAGGATTCTGGTTATTGCCCTCTGTGAAGAAGTAGGGTGAAGAAAAAGGCAAGAAGTGTTCTACCTTTGTTTAAAAAAAAAATTATTCTACCTCCCAAGTATGTCTGTGGTGTGGGAGGTGAGAGAGACAGAGGAAGAGTGATTCTGTAGGAATGCATAACTGACTGATAACAGACACACTCTCTAAAAGTGGCAATGACAATGAAAAAGAACAATTCTGCCTTTGTTTTCCTTGCTCAGCTCCTTTACATTATCTAATTGGATCTGTCATGTGCAATGGTTTGTATTTGCTTGGCCTAGGGAGTGGCACTACTAGAAAGTATGGCTCTGTTGCAGTAGGCCTGTCACTGTGGGTGTGGCTTTTAAGACCCTCATCCTAGCTGCCTAGAAGCCAGTATTCTGCAAGCAGCCTCCAGATGAAGATGTAGAACTCTCAGCTCTGCCTGTACCATGCCTGCCTGGATGCTACCATGGTCCCGCCTTGACAATAATGAACTGAACTTCTGAACCTATAAGCTGGCCCCAATTAAATGTTTTCCTTATAAGACTTGCCTTGATCATGGTGTCTGTTCACAGCAGTAAAACCCTAACTAAGACACTGTGTCAAATTTTTTTTAAATGTGAAAAAAATTATTCAACTAACTAATTGATAAAAAGACAACAAACACATATATCCTGCACTCAGTATCTTTGATGTGTGGAAGGGGTAGTGTAAATATGACACACTGCTTTTTGAAGTCTTTTAACACTGTGATAAATGAACAGCAATGGCTGTGTTTTTATGTGCCTGAAGTCCTGACAGCTCCATCACCATAACAACTCCCCAAGTTTGCAAAGAGTCTCATGCCAATTTATTACTCTTTAAATGCGAAGGTCTGATAGAATGGGTTTCAGACAGTACCTCTGTGATCACCAATCCACTCTGAGCATCTGAGTGAGTAGCACTTAGGAGGACGCTGGCAGACTTAGAGAAAGCCACGAGTCTCTGCTGCAGACGTGTAGCCCAGCACATAACAAATGGCGGTAATGGATTTTAAATCACTAACACAATTTCTTTAATAAAAAAGAAGAAGCTTATTTTTTTTTAATTTCAGGTCTATCTGCAGGAAAAATGAATCTTTTGAACCTTTATAGAAATGTGAAGAAACTTTCTAGTAATGAAAGTTGGGGGAAATCTAGATCATTAAACCTAGAGAAAATTTCTGAGCTGTCCCTGAAGTTGAGGAAACCTTCACCAGAGAAGTACTCTACCTATACCACAGGAAAGACACACCCTTAGCTCCGAAAACATAAAGACATCGAGAAGCAAATGAGAAAATGACAGGTACTAAGCCACTCAGCTCATTGCTTCTCTGTGCGACCACACAGCATCAGCACCCACATCAACAACCTCAAAGAAAAACCATAGGCTGGTCTACTTCTTCAGAACATTTCCCCAGGAAAGCCGTGCCACAGAAAAGCTATGTTGAATGTATTCTGGTGTTCGATTGTTTGTTGTTGTGGTTGTTCAAGAAAGGGTTTCTCTGCACATAGTTCTGGATGCCCTGGAAGGTACCCTGTAGACTAGGCTGGTCTCAGATTTACAGACTTCCACTTGCCTCTGCCTCCTGTGTTGATATTGAAGGCCTGGCCCACTCCCACACAGCTGGTGTTTTTTGGCTATCTTTCCTTCTGGAGCCTCCTTCATGATCTTACAATGATATAAGGGAAGGTATGTCTGCACGCTAGGCAGTGTAAATGCACGCAAGTAATGAATCAACAAGGTGTCTCTTGAGCATGTGTAGGAGTGCGGACCAGCCCCAATAAGAACATCAAACCAGCTCATTATCCCAGCAACTCTTATCCTACAGCTCAGCAAGGAGGACAAAACAGCACACACTCTAAACTGGGAAACAAGAACATATGCCAAGGCAAGAGTTTAAAAACTGAGATGCAGAATGTGGAGAAAACAGGCTGGTGTGCTGGAAGGAAACTCAAATGAAAGGCAAGCAGCTTCGGATAGCAGCAGAGCAGGCGAAGGGAGGGGACTGTGCATCTGATGAATTTCCAATTCTTTGGGTACCACAAGACACAATGGGAAAGGAGAGGTTTTTCTCCAAACTAGAATCTGTGGAAAATGAAAGGGTAAAAACAGCACATTTGCTATCAAGGCGTCTAATTAAAAATGTTTTAATTCTACTTAACTCGCTATCCAAATGACTTAATCTTTTAATAATTCTCTCACAGCTCCCATCTCCCTTCTGTTCTTCCTTTCCCTCTCCCTTTGTCTTCCTGAGAAATGTCATCGTTAGGTGCACTTGCCTACAATTAGCTACCATTTCTTCATAGTTGTGCTGTGTTTGGGCAAGAAGGGACCTTGCTTTTATTTTTCGAATGCTTCATTTGGAAACTTTCAGAAACCCAGTTCTATGAAGCTGACGTTCCTCGTTTTACCCTGGTATCATGACAGAGAGCATTTCAGCCCTAGCCAGTGGTGTGCCCATGGAAACTGGGGTCATTGTATCCTAGGAAACTATGGCAACCAACAGAGGCAAATCGAAAACAGGCGCATTGTCATCATTTTTTAACGAGTAAAAGATGTGAGTATTCTCTACAATGAATTCAGGTGCCATTTGCCAAGGAGAAGATGTAATTCAGGTTGACTAAGTAACTAGAACAGATAAGTGTTTGAAAGCATATATGACTGACTTTATCTGGACTCTTTTTTAATAATAAACATTTATTAGGCTTGTTCCTAAAATAGCCAAAAAAAAATCAAACGATATGATCAGCTCTTATAAGCAACTCTTCACACGATTATTGAATGCATCATACCCTCCAGTATCTAGCAGTTTATCCAAAAGCATAGAAAAGTGCTTATTATAATTGCACAAAAGATACCGGGAGATTTTTCTGATTTCTTCTGCGGCTCTGTGCATTTGAAATTAATTGAATAATAAATTTAGATTCTTAATTCTCAGTTTTTGGCTTCCTAACTTACAGTCCCCAATTTGACTGCAACTCTTGCTCAGATTCTACCAAGCGGCTTAGCTGTCTAATCAAACGGAGTTCCTGAGAGGCCATAGAGGTCGTCCATGTAGACGCAGTATCTATTATTCTGACAAATGAGTTTACAGCAGGAAAGCAGAAACTGAGCCACCTCCCATTTCATTTTCGGCTCATTTATTTTGCATTATCACATGAGGTTTAATTCCAAAATTTCTCCCACCAAGGAAATCTGGGCCATGCTATTTCTTCCACAAAACAAAAAGACAGACCTAAAGAAAACAATGTCTCAAAGAAGTCTGTATATTTATACGTTATATGCACACACACACACACACACACACACACACACACACACACACACACACACACACACAGGGGGACTGGAGTGGGGTAATATCTCAGATAAGAAACAAAATCTATTACGTCTACACTTTCATTTATTACACAAGATCTGGTCTGTTCCTCAACTAAAGTAGTAAAAAGAAAAATGATGTGTATATTCTAAGTATTTTAAGTCAAACCTAGAATAATGTCACTTATAGATGTCTTGATATGAGACCTCAGCATTATCATCTGTCTTGGGTAATTTAGCATATACAACATTAAATTTTAGATCCTCAGAGAGTGTTAAAATTACTATATCCTTGCAAAATAATGTGCATACAATTTTTTATGAATCATTACATTCTTCAATCTTTCACTTGCTGGTATCTATTTTTGATGTCATTCACTGTTAGCAAATGACCTCTTCAAATATATGTTTCACAGGAAATGATTTATATGTTTCCAAATACACTCTCATGTACATACAACCTCCAGTTAAGTCACATGATATTATTAACACCAGGAATAATCAGGCTTGGCAATGAACACGTGATCATAGGTAATAATAAACAGGAAGAAACAACATCACATGGACGGGCTAGGAAGTAACCTGTGAGCCTCCAGCAGTCAGAGTCGTGTGAGCATCCAGGTCTCACCTTGGGGCACACAGAGTTCCATGTGAAAGTAGAACAAAACCAGAGCTTGTGCTGATTGACGTGCCCTCCAGCCTTCCAGTCGGACTGCCAAGCCCTCCATTTGTCTGTTTACTAAATTGAGAAGAAGAGAGAGAACAGAAGCGGGTTAATCCAGTCATGCTATGTGTTGAAAAATATAGCAGTCTTAGATGGCCAAAACACCATTCAAATAGGGTAGCGAAGAATGATCCAGAAAAAAAGAAAAGGTGCTGTGAAAAGACAGCTTCGAGGAGCCAGCATGCTCACAGTAGCAGAATAGTAACATCAGTTATATGTTGCTAGGGCAACCATAAAGGAAAACAACAAATAAATAAAGAATGCTTGACAAGGGAGTCAGTGACAAAAGAAAAGCATTAAAATTCATTTTGTAACCAGCCACTAAAGAGATTCTATGTAAAATTAAAATCAGTACTAGAAAAACAAATTTCCTAAAATTTAAAAAAGCGAGAAAGAAGTTTGCAGGTACCAAAGTTAGGTATATGGATAATTTGAGTCCCTAGAAAAGAGAATAAATGAAATAAAACTACATTGATAGATGTAATAGAAGAAAAATTTCCTGAATTTAGAAAAAGAGGTACCAAATATACAGGGGGGAAACTACCACATTCCTGTGAGAATTAACTAATAACTCTGTCCTTTTCCATTTTATTCCATTTATAAATTCATGTTTTTTCTTTTACAAATCTCTTTCGTGCAACCCTTTTCTTTCTTTTTAAACTTATTACTGTGAGTGTGACTATTCACATTCCACAGTGTGCGTGTAGAGTCAGGACAATGTTGTCTTTTGTAGGATCAGTTCTCTCCTTCCACTTTTACATGGACTGAGAGATAAAGCTCAGGTTTTTTGGCTTCCATGGAAAGCATCTATACCACTTGAGCCATCTTGCTGATTATTGAGAACTTTTCTAAAGGCAACTTTTTGTATGCTGCTCCAGCCAGACTCATTCCTGCAACTGTCAGAATTCACATCCCATTCTTGACTGTGGAGTGAAATGCCATAATTGGTTGTCTTTTACTATTGGTATATGAGATCCTTGGTGCCATTCAGAGAATAACCTTTCTACTGATTTTGACACGTGACAAAAGAAAACTTCAACAGATCCGCAAAAAGAGAAACAGGAGTTAGACTTCAATAAAATTAACAAATAAATGAAAAATTAAGATACAAACATGAATTTTCCAAAACCACTGTAATAAATAACTAATGAACCAAGAAGGTAAAAAAGATAAATTTACTGAACACAAATTAACTATTTTAGTTTCCTTTCTGTTGCTGTGATAAAACACCTCAACTCACAGCACCTCAAGGAAGAAAGGATTTATTTGGCTTGAGTTTTCTTATAACTTAAGGCTGTTTTGGTTTGCTCTGCACCTGGCCCTGTGTTCTAGGTGTCCATATGTGTCCTACTGGTCATAGTCCATCCCTAAGGGAAGTCTGCATAGGAATTCAAACAGGTTCTTGAAAACAAACTGTGCGTGAACACTGCTTGCTCGGTCTCATGTTTATGCTACTTTCCTCACATAGCCAAAGACTGACAGCCTAAGGAATGGTGGCACCCACTATGGGCTGGACCATCCTACCTATGGTGGTACCACCCCTGGAGTGGTAGTCCTGAGTTCTATAAGAAAGAAAGCTGAGCAAGCCATATAGAGCAATCCAGTAAGCAGCATCCCTCCATGGCCTCTGCATCAGCTCTTGCCTCCAAGTTCCTGCCCTCTGTGAGGTCCTGTCCTGACTTCCTTTGGTGATGAACAGCAATGTGGAAGTGTAAGCTGAATAAACCCTTTCCTCCCCAACTTGGTTCTTGGTCATGATGTTTTGTGCAGGAATAGAAACCTTAAGACTATGTCTGAATAACACTATGCAAAGCTTTCACATTTACTGTTTCATACAAATCTCATGGCAATTCTGTGAGGCCTGAGCTGTTACCCTAACTTCCACAGGAGCTGAGCTATTCTGTCAGTAAATCTCTGACAAAAGAACTGAGGCTAAACCTCAGGACTGGATATTTATTTAAATGTGCCCACTGAAGACAATTTTTGGAACGAATTATCAGGGAGGGGAAGAAACTAAGAAAGGAAATGTAACCAGAACTAGAGTTGAAATAATATACTAAGAAGCATAAGTTATAATGTTTAACCCAAAACCAATTATAATATCTGAATAAGACAGGTACCAAGAAGTTGAAATGATGGTTTTTGGTTTTGTTTCCCTGTGTAGCTCATACTATTCTGGACCTAACCTGTAGACCAGCCTAGAAAGACTTAAAATCAGTGATCCTCCTGCCTCTACCTCCCAGAGTGCTGGGATTAAAGGCATTCACTATGACACCAGGCTGCTGCTGTTTTTAAAATGAGCCTTTAATATTTTTGAACGATAAATTCTATAGTAATTAGTTTCAGGACATCAAAAGCAGAGTATAACTTTTTAATTGATTTAAAGATGCAAAAATAATTCTGAAATTAAGCCTGTCAAATTAGCATGTTTACTGCTGCATTCTTCACAATAGCAAGGAAACGGAACGAGCTGAAAGGCCCATCAGAAAAAAGAATGGGTAATGAAACCTTGGCATGTGCACACACAATGGAGTTGTACTTGTCTGTGGAGAAAAATGAAGTCTGCAAGGAAAATGAAGTAGCGTATGAAATGAGGTGACCCAGTCAAAAAGAGAAAATTGCACGTTCTATTCAAATGCAGATCTTAACTTTCAATGTTTGTATGCATGTAAATATGAGGCTATGAGAGTAGGTGTCAACTATGCTATACATGCTGTGACCAGCATGGCTTGAGTCCTGGAATCCTGGATAGGGGTGGACAAGGAGTAAAGTATGGACAGATATACACAGATATACATATGGTAAGGTTGGGATCAGATGGGAGTTTTCTAACTATCATAACCCAAAACTTCAATATGTTTTTTGAGTACAGCATTGAAGGAGAGTTAGCTAGCCTAGGTAAGAAGTCTCCCTTGGGAGCAGTCTCAGTCTACAAATAGCTGTGAGGAGAAAGCTGCAGTTTCTAATCTCTACACACGCTGATCAATCATTTATAAGCAACCATATCCATACTCCTGAGGAGTATGGCCACCTCTCTTGAGCCTATCCTATATAGGGAGCCAGTTTGTCCAATGTCTCATGCATCTGACGGCTGGAGTTCGTGACATGGCTCTGCCATTTCAACAATGCCTGTTTATTCAGGACTTTCTCACTCAGGGGTCCCTCTGACTCCTACAGATATGAGACCGTGAGAGAGGAACAAAAGGGGGGGCACTTACTTACTGAGAGAGGGCAAAGGAAGACACTGGCATAAGGGAACAAAAGCAAGGAAGGCTGAGAAGATGGGGAGGAGAAAGAGAGAAAGCAAGAAACACCAAAGCCAAATTCGGTTAGGAAGCTACCATAATGAAATTCAATTCTCTTCATGCTAATAAAAAGTTAGCGCTCGTAAAATGATAAAAAACCAAACACACTTCAGATTTTGAGTGGAAGAGAATTGAGTGCAAGAGAATACTTATAATCGGTGTTGATCTAATGGAATTACTAAATTCGAAAAGCATTTTGATACTAGGAAATCTAATGACAGTTGAAAACTGAGTACTTACTAAAGCATTCATTGAATTCAGTTAAATTTAAATTTATTCTCTAGTTTTTGACCATCTTGATAAATTAATAAGAATAGTATATTAATATTGTAATGCATTCATTTGGGGCTTGTGATTGAAGCACAGGGGCAGAATGCTTGCCTCGCACACAAGGCCTTGATGCAATTCCCAACACTGCAATAGTAGCGATAATATCATTCACTCTGCAGAAAAAGCTCTTCATTTACCAGTAAAAAAGAAAAGAAGCACAGCTATCTGTTATTACCAGTACAATACAGAACTGGGAGCACTGGGACATTGGAATTTAAGGAAAAACTAAAGAGAATTGTAACCTTAACAATAATAATAATAATAGTGTTATTACATCTTTAAACATTAAAGTGAGGGGCTGGCGAGAGGGTAGACCAAGTCCAAGAGCTTGCCCATAAGCCTGACAACATTAGTTTGATCCCAGAACCCACACGATGGAAAGAAAGAACCCACTCCTACAAGCTGTCCTTCTGACCTTGTGTGCGGTTGCATGTGTTACTCATGCAACCGCACACAACATAAACGAGGGTAACCATTTCTAAATTCAAGAGAATTAACCATAATCATCATAAACACTAGTGAGCTATGTAAAGCATAACCTCAAAACAAATTGCTTTCTCAAAGCCAGCATCTATTGTATATTTTCCTCTAATAGCAGATGTACAATGTAGCTTTTTAGATCTTGGGGTCTTTGTATGTAAAAATAGACTCAGATTAAATAACAAAAGTTCCAAGGCAGAACATCTTGGGGCGCAGGAATGACGCACAGGTGCACAGTGCTGCATTTTAAATCTTACCCTTGAGCAAATTCCAGACAGATGAAAGATATAAATATGAAAATGTAAAATCATACAGCTATATCTCCTTGGTGTAGATTTCTTTTTCTTTCCTAAAAAAATGTTATCACATAGGAAAAATGTAAAAAGAAAAGAAATGATTGATCTGACTATGTGCAACCTCAAAATTCCAAAGTGATCAATTCAACCTTGATCTCAGAGAAGCCAAAGGTAAAAGCCAGACCTGATGGTACACACTTGTAATCCCTGAGTTCAATTTCCAACAACGACATGGCGGCCTCACAGCCATCTATAATGAGTTCTTATGCCCTCTTCGGGCATGCAGGTATACAGGCAGAGAGCACTCATACATAAAACAAATAAATCTCGAGGGGCTGGAAAGATGGCTCTGGCTCAGTGGTTAAGAGTCCTCTCCCAGAGGACCCAAGTTTAATTCCCAGAACCCACATCAGGTGGCTCACAGCCCTCTGTAACTTCAGCTCCAAGGGATCTGACACTTCTGGTCTCCATAGGCACTGACACTTAAATTTACATACACACTTAAACATCATTAAAAATAAAGGGTGACTTCTAGAAGCTAGAAAGAGTAGAATATTAGGAGACACTCAGAAACCTTAGTCAATGGGTACTGAGTAACAGAAATAAGCTAGTCTAGTGTGCTATTATTACACAGTAGGGCAACTGTTGATAATAATTTCTGCGTATTACAAAACACTAGAGAAAACTGTGTTGAATGATTGCACCAAAAAGAAATGACAAATGACTGAGGAGATATTTAAGCATTTAAATGTCTATTTAAACTGATTTATTAAGCCTCATTTAAACATTACAAGAATACATGCTCCAGAACATCACATAGTACCCCATAGATAAATGTAACTTTTACGATCAGCTAAAAAGTAATATAAAATTTTAAAGAGTACAGTAGAATTCCAGAGCTCCTTTTTCATGTAGACTATAGAAAGCTGCATCGTTCTCCATCTAACAACAGGAAAAGAGAAAAACAAACCTATTACATTGAAACCGCCATGAAGACAAGCCTGGTGAGCAGCCAAGGAATGTAGATTCTAGGTAGGCAGGCTCTTCCAGGAGAGACAGGACATGTCAACTCTGTGACTTCTGGCACAGGAGTGGGCAAATAAGGAGCTCCCTGAGAGCCAGGAAGACGAAATCCTTGAGAATTTTCAGAACTTCGTCAAGGAAAGCCATTGGAAGATCGGTAGAAATGAGATCTGACCTCCAAACTCATGGGAAATGAGCATTCTCTTAAGTCCCTTCCTCCAAAACAACAAGAAATGTAAAAATTAAAAAGCTAAAAGAGGGTCAGGACAATAAAAAAAGAAAATCTCACCAAATTGTGCAGTCGCCCACCAAGGACACACTACTACCTTGCATAGCTGTTTATGACAGGGCAAGAAGAAGACACCATGGCTGCCAGCGGAGGGCAGCGAACTCTCTTGCCCCAGTTCCTAGGTCCACAACCATTGTCTCTGAGGAAAGATAAAGAGAAGTCTTCCCATGCACTGCTTCAGAGAAAAGCACAGAAAACTCTTGTTGCCTGAACTGCCCACACAAGTACCCACCTCCACCCTTCTAGTCAAGCCCAGCAACTTTAACTCCCATTAGCAGTTTTATTAACCTAGGTAGTATTTGTATAATGCACAATGAACTACTTTGAAAACACAGTTCAGTGACATTGACACATTCCCAGCGTTCTACAACAATCGCCACAATCTAATTCCAAAATATTTAATTCATCCCACCCTAGGAAAAAAGGCATGCCAATTAAGCAACCTCTCTCCATCCCACAGCAACTGGCAGCCATTCATGGAGTCATGGACTTACCTGTTTTCGATATCCCCCTTAAATAGAATCATATAAAATGCAACCTTTTGTGTCCATACTCTTCCACATAACCTTGTATTTTAGAAATCCCTTCGTGTTACAGCACGCATCAGCACTTGTTGCTTTAAAGGTTAAATAGTATCCCACTGTAGAGATGGTCTTTGGTTGGGCAATTCATCCATCTGTTGCTAGTCATCTCTTCACATCATTCTTCTACAGCCACACCTCTGTTGGCCTTCCAATCCTGGCCACCTAAGTTCTCAGTTGAGCACTTCTCACCTCCTACCATGACACAGTTTGCCTAAATATTGGCTTTCCCAGTGGAAAAATAGAGGGGAATTGTCCCTCATGGAAGGGGCTTTTGTCTTGTTTTATGTACTCTGCCCCTTTCAGCTTCTTAGACGACTTCTAGAAAGTAGTGGCAGCTTAGTAATCTGTTAAATGAATGAATGAATGAATGAATGAATGAATGAATGAATGAATGAATAGATAAAATACCCAACACATTTTCCACAAAACTGTTTTTTTGCTTGGAAACGTGAAGCAAAGATAATTCATTTATCTGCAAGATGCTCAGAATTAAAGCACATACTAAATTTATGTCAGTTTTTCTAAATTTATTGTCTTAAGTTCCTTACCTATATTTAGCATCCAAAGTGTGACTAACAATTGCTTTTCTTCTCAAGACTTCCAACAAAATATTCTAGCAGGTTTTCCCAGATTATGCTCAAATCCCTGACTGTCAAAAGTGAACAGTTTGGCTTTCTGCTAAACATCACACAAGTGCAGAAATCCATGAATGAACCAGATAAAAGGCAAACTTGAGGAGCCTGCAAGTGAGAGTTAGGCAATACGCAGAGACTTATCTAGGATCGGAATGTAAGCAGAAAGCAAGCTAAGCTGTGTGCGGCCTGCTGTCCAGCCTAGGCAGGCTTAGAAATGATGATAAGGTCAAAACAAGTTTATACAGTTTAATGGAGGTGAGGGGCAAGCTGTTGGTTCATATAAGGAGGAACTGGGTGGTTTGGGGGCCTCTCTATGGCCTCTGTGCTGAGCAGGAAGGAAAACGTGATCAAATCCTAGGGGCAAAGTCCAGTTCAACACAGGCAATAGGCAAAGCCTGTGATAGGAGGCGGCAGCTCAGCTGGGGCTCACTTCTGGGGCATTACCTGCCTAGTTAGGGCAGTTTGCTTTCACCTCCAACTGCTGTAGCCTTACCACCATGTAACTTAGTAATTGGCTCTAGGGAGGAAGAGAAGCATTAGTGATTTCTCTCAAGAGGGGAGAGGGCAAAGATCAATGCTGTGAATTATATAAATGTGGTCAAAACTGATCCCTTACAACAAGGGACTTACCACGGAGCTGTGAGAGACCAGTGTAGCTGTAGACACACAGAAACTGAAAGCAGTGCAAAGAAGGGGGAATATTTTAGGCTTAATATGACAGCGGGGGCAGGTCTTTGAAGGCATGAAGCAGTCTGAAGATTCCACTAGGTAGGAATGGGGCAGCCACTATGGATTTTGAGCATCATCAGGGTCAGATTGTAAGATATATGGGTCTGGTTGTATGGTGTCTAAAGAGAATGGCATGTGGTCTTACAGATACATGTTCCAACATTATTTTTCCATTTCTCTTTGCAGTTTTTCCCATCTTCCTCTTGCTCCTGACTCTGCTTTGTCTCATGAACCAGCATTCTAGGTCCTTGAGGTTCTAAAAGTCTGTGAAATAGCAAACACCCTAGACACAACAGCAATAGGTGTCTACTTGTAACCAGTGGGTCCTACAATCAAAACCAATCCTCAAATTCCTTTAGTGACTTTCTTGAGATTGATGGGCCAGAATTTCTTACTAGTGAGCAAATGCTTGGAAGACGGCAATTTGAAAATTTGTATCTCTAAATCTAAGAATAAATTAAGGTAGAAAATCACAGAGGGAAAAGAAACTCTTTTAGTGAAGTCAATGGAAGTGTAAGTTAATTATATGTAGGCTGATTTATTTAAACACCCAAGCACCAAGTCTTACTAAATAAACTGCCTCTGGCCATGGTCTTTCTAACCAGGTAAGCCTCCTGAAAATGAATTTCTAACTCACAGCAAGATATTAACACCACGAGCCTCCTTGGCGACAGTGGACATAGAGTGCCTGTTTGCCATCCCAGTTTCTTCCTCTCCTGTTGGGATTATGCTCATGTTTCTCATTGATTTCAAATGCTTTAACCTGTTCTGTCCTATGCTGAGGAGACTTTCAAGGCTGGTGTTCTAGGAAATAGTAACAACGATGTCAGTCTAACAGCAGAAACACTCGGTAAGGACAACACTCTGTATGGCTCTCACATCATCACTAATTGCAACGTGACCACAAAGCTGTGGGGCTCAAAGGACAAGAGATGCTGAGTCTCCCTCCAGCAGCATTAGCATCCATAAATGCAAGCAAACAGTCCTGGGGTTTCCAACAGAAATCCTATTTGGAGGGGCTTTAGCATGCAGCACTTGTGAGCCACTGTGGACTTCGACTTGACCCAAAAGGCCCCAGGCACATGAACATAATCAGTTCATTCCGAGTTATAATAATAAAAGGCAGGCAACAAATATAAACTGCAATCGTTCACAAATGACTGTGTTTAAAAGTGACATTTTACAAGTGGCCATTCCTCAGGTGGCCCTTCTGCCGCCGTCGGTACAGAAGTCATCACCATCCATCATCATGGAGAACTGTAGAAACCTGGAGACAAACACACTGTAAATAGCCTGTGAGGCTCTCAGAAAGAATGTGTTATTGTAGGCCAGGTAGCTCACTGATGTGTCAAAGACATGGAATTGGTCTCTATCTTAAGGTTTTATTTCTACTCAATTTCTGAGATGTGCATTTGCACCACAAATGCAATTTGCAATACATTTTGCAGCAGCCCTGGCCTTCTCTTTCCCCACAACCACTGATCTCCTGGTGGTGACTGGAGGCCACAATTAACCAACCAGCTGCCCTTGACCAGCTCTGCTTAGGGTATTCATAGTCCATCAGATGAGTTTCAACATGCCATTATTATTGCTCAGCAACAACTGGCTAGAGCCGGCCCTGGCTAAAGAAAGCAAATGGCGTTTCAGAAAGTCTAAAACAAATTAAAATAATAAAATAAAAACGACCATTGTATAATAGCCAGAAGCTGGAAAGAACCCAGATGCCCTTCAACAGAGGAATGAATACAGAAAATGTGGTACATCTACTCAATGAAATATTACTCAGCTATCAAAAACAATGACTTTATGAAATTCATAGGCAAATGGATGGAACTGGAAAATATCATCCTGAGTGAGGTAACCCAATCATAGAAAAACACACATGGTATGCACTCACTGATAAGTGGATATTAGCCCAAATGCTTGAATTGCCCCAGATGCACAGAACACATGAAACTCAAGAAGGATGACCAAAATGTGAATGCTTCACTCCTTTAAAAGGAGAACAAGAATACCCTTGGGAGGGAATAGGGAGGCAAAGTTTAGAACAGAGGCTGAAGGAACACCCATTCAGAGCCTGCCCCACATGTGGCCCATACATATACAGCCACCCAATTAGATAAGATGGATGAAACAAAGAAGTGCAGGCTGACAGGAACCAGATGTAGATCTGTCCTGAGAGACACAGCCAGAATATGGCAAATACATAGGCGAATGCCAGCAGCAAACCACTGAACTGAGAATGGGACCCCCGATGAAGGAATCAGAGAAAGAACTATAAGAGCTTGAAGGGGCTTGAGACCCCATATGAACAACAATGCCAAACAACCAGAGCTTCCAGGGACTAAGCCACTACCCAAAGACTATACATGGACTGACCCTGGGCTCCAACCTCATAGGTAGCAATGAATAGCCTAGTAAGGGAACCAGTGGAAGGGGAAGCCTTTAGTCCTGCCAAGACTGAACCCCCAGTAAACATGATTATTGGGGGGAGGGCAGTAATAGGGGGAGAATGGAGAGGGGAACATCCATAGAGAAGGGGAGGGGGGTTAGGGGAATGTTGGCCTAGAAACCAGGAAAGGGAATAACATTTGAAATATAAATTAATAAAGATGGAAAAAATAAAATAAAAATAAAAAATGATCGTTGTGCAAAAAAAAAAAAACAGCAGAAAAAGGAAGCATTGCTGCTGAAAACAGTAACAATGACAGCTTTTTTTTTTGTTTTTTTAAGTAGCCACAAGTAAGAAACTCAGATATGCTCCCTTGACATGTGTCAATCAAAATAGTAGAAGTTATGCTCAACCTACACATATTGGTTAATAATTTATACACAGTCACAGTCATAATTATGAAAAGTTATTTCCCATCTAAAGATGTTCATAACCCTGTTATAAAGGAGCAAATATACTTGAAACTATGGAAGTAGAAGAATAATTCAAGATGAAAGTTGAAAGAAAAGAGGTAGATGAGATAGTAAGGGAGACTGTCGATGACTACTGTGGGCAGAAAGGTACAAACTCCTAAGGGGAGTGCCCATGTTAGAGGGCACAAGTGAGTGAGAAACAGTGGGTTATGCTGTCTTATATCCATATGGCTTTCTGTTTATCTGGACATCTTTCCCTCCTCCTTTGGGTTGATCATTTCAAAAGGTGTTTGACAATGGCAGCATTTACAACCCAGAGGGCTTGACATCACAAGGTTCAGGTAAAAAGCTCACTGACACGATGGCCAACCCTGCCTGAGACCTACATACAGATGAGGAGGAGGATGTAGCAACTTCCCTAGATGATTCTGACATTCATCCACATCCCTTAGCACTGCTGTAGAGTTGGCCAGAGAGACAAAGGGCAAAGGGTAAGCCAGGGTATCAGCTAGTCCAGTCACTAGCTTGGGACGGATACCAGGTCATTGCATTTTATCCAGCCTCAATTCCCTCACTTATAAGAACGGTGGACTGAGTGTGTGATCTTCTACCTGGGTATTTTCTACTACCAAGAAGGCTTTTAGTTCATTAAAAACATGGAATCTACACATGTGAAGTCCATGCAGGAAGTCCTAGGGTGTTCCTACATAAAGCACATCTTAAGGGTAAATGAGATAGCTGAATGTGCCCGTGTCACTAGAAGTGTGAACATATAGAAAAGGAAAAAGTATTGTAACCTTCTAAACTCAGACGTGTTGCTTGCCTCTAGGAAATCCTTGTGAATCAGCATTCCTTAGTCTTGCTTGTTAAGTTGAAAGAACTACTTCAGGGATCTCCCAAACTCCAGACCACTATGTTGAACCGCAAATGAGTTTAATAGGATTCTCAGTTTAAATCTAGCTTGGGCATCATTCTCAAAGTCTTGGTTCAAGTGATGGAACCTAAGACTACAATGACCTCTTTCTATTTGGGGAAAATTGCAAGGCCAGTGACTAGAGCCTGTGGATAAAGGACACCTCCCTCCCCCTATAAAAGAAGTAAACCTTTATTTCCATGTTTCTCAAATTAAGTTGACTAAATTGGTTGCTTTGGGGGGATTAGATCAAATCCTATATGTTCATCTGACTGTCCCCAAAGCCAGGACTCTCTTGTATGCACTGATCAATAGCCCAGAGGCAACAGTGAGGTAACCAATCTGCAGACAAACACTGGCAACATTTCAGACACACCACTAGGATGCAGCAGTACAGAGTCAACTCTGTGATGTCAAGCACTTCCAAATCGCAAATGCTACCATTGTCAGATACCTGCCGGATGATCACCCCAAAAGAAAAGGGAGAGATACTCAGTGTGTTCAGCAGGGTGGCTTCACTGGTTCCTACTGTGTCTCCGGGTTTTGTCAGCTGCACATCACTCAGAATTTCAGTGGTACCTTTGAAGATTTTAGCAATGATGCCTAAAGCCTGGAAGAAAGAGGACTTCTAAGGCCCAAGATTAGTATCCTGAGCTGTCACAATGACCTCATACAGGGTGGTGACACCATCACAGATGGTAGCCAGCACATTATTGGCCATCATCATGTCCCTAATCTCAGTGAGGTCCTCTTTGGTAAACTACAAAGCCCACAACCCCCGAGATGTGAGGCAGCACTTTCTCCAGAGCTGGGTTGTTTTCCAGATGCCCCCCGACAGCCTTACGCATCATGGTGTTCTTGCCCATCAGCACCACAGCCTTCCAGGAACAATTGATCTGCGGCATCTGTGCCCACAATGAAGCATTTTGGGTAATCAGCCCAGAATTGGATGATCTTAAGGAAGTAGTTGCACTTCCAGGTCACCCTGTCTTCGGTGGTTATCATGGTGGTGAGTCAGGAATTGACACAGGCTTTAAAGACATTACTCTAATGAGGATATCTAATAAGAGAAATGCAACTCATACTTTTATTTATTTTTTTAAACTTAATCTGCCAATCAAGTCATTACACTTTAGAAATTTTTCTAATGCTCATTAAGCCTAGCATATATTTATTGCACTTTTAACTAACCTTTTGGCTTAATAAAGGAACAAATAAGGGTGTCTGCGAGCTATTTGGCTAAGACTCACTTGAAAAGCAATTTCAATATAAGCTGAGTCCACCCTAGTTGTTGACACATCTGCTGTCCCCTGGCAATTCCTCTAGCAGCTGCTGCCAGCACACATACATTCAGGACTGCAATCAGGAGGGTACCCACTGGGTTCTAAACTGTGAGATGAAACAGGAAGAAATGAGAGGAGGAGAGGGCAGAGGAACCTGGACCCTCAGTATCTTCCAAGGGCGATCTTTTACTAATCCTGTAGTGCCTATTGGTATGTTAATTAAGACAGAAAAATCTTAGACTGGGATTGAGGGAGATCTGACAGCACTTTTTAGAAATCAGTATTCCGCATGAGAAGCAGACAAAATAATTTCTAAAAGAAATAGTATCCTAAAATTCCTTCCATGGAGCTCTCTAGAAGCTTTGGATTCCCAAAGCACAGCTGGCTGGAGCAGGAAGAACCACTCACCAAAACAGCCAGCACTATTCTAAAGCTTCTGCTAGATTCACTGGAACATCACCATACAGTAATACCTTTTCTCTTGTTTACTTTTGATTTTGTTTCTTTTTTCTCTTTTTTTTTTTCCAGAGCTGAGGACTAAACCCAGGATCTTACAGTTGCTAGGCAAGCGCTCTACCACTGAGCTAAATCCCCAACCTCTGATTTTGTTTCTTTAGGCAGGATCTTGCTATGCATCCCTTTTGGCCTAGAACTTTCTTTATAAAACAGTCTGGCATCCAATTTGCAGAAATCTTCCTGCCTCTGCCTCCAGGGTTGTAGGATTACAGGCACATGTTACCAAATATGAAATAAGAACATCTAATTCCAAAATGGAAGGTACATGGTGGATGAACTCTGAGTGTGACACTGCCAGTTTCCCCATCAAGCAGGAACATAGCTACACTTGCCTAGTGAACACTGTCCTCAAAGGGTGACAAACCACTCCTCTAAGACCCAAGATGGTTAAAGTCTTGCCTCTAACACTAATGGCCTATGCTGTAGCTCTTATAAGTCACTAACAACCTTTGAACCTGTTATGTCAACTTCATCTGCCTCTGTAGTGAATGCATGTATGCACTGGCACATGTCACAGTGTGAGTACATATGGAAGCAAGAAGTCAATGTTGGGACAACTTCCGTTGTTCTCCAGGCCATTTTTTTTTAAGATCTCTTACTAGGCTTGAAGCTCACTATTTCAGTTAAACTGACGAGTCAATGAACTCCCAGGATCCCCTAGCATTGGACTTTTAGGCAAATACCATGATACCCAGTTTTGGACTTGGGTCCCCAAGATCAGAACTCAGGTCTTCCTGCTTGTGCATAAGTCCTTCACCTTCTAAGCCATTGACCCCTAAAATGAGATTTCAATAGTTCCTACTTCAGATGATTGTTTTGAAGAATAGCTGAGAGGCTGTGAGTGTGGTTCAAGGATTGAAAAATAAAAAAATAAAAAAAAAAGACTAAGGGTGATAAACCCTGGCCTGTAGCCTGAAAAATAGTATATTCTGAATAAATAGTAGGTCCCACTGCTACCATTGCCTAAATTAAAGGGATCCAAAATTTCAACTGTGCCTAGTCCACTTAATGATGAGTTTCGTGTATTGAGATCATTTCCTAATTGTCATTGGAAGCTAATTAAGCTGTGTTTTTTTTTCCATAAGAGATTAGAATTGGATACAGTTTACTGGAGGATCAAATGAAACAAACCAGTAAACAGTGGGGGAGTGAGGGAGGGGCATATCTCTGCCTAGGTTGCAGCAAGCATTAAGACAGGAGCATGTAAGCAGAGCAAGAGTAGAAAACGCCACAGGAAGACTCTTCTATATTCTTTCCACTACAAGTTGCTTTCTTCCTGTGTGAACCAGATATGTGTGCTCAAACAAAGGCAGTGACAGAAGGTAAAAACCGTAAGCCAGGCAGTGGTGGCACAGGCCTTTAATCCTAGCACTTGGGCAACAGAGACAGGAGGATCTCTGTTTGAGGCCAGCATGGTCTACATAGGGAGTTCTAGGAGACAGAGCTACATAGTGAGACACTATCTCAAAAACAAAACAAGACAAACAAAAAAGCTAAAAGGTTCAATCTTGGGTTTTGAGCTTAATCAAATAATCTGCAGTTTTACAAAAGTGGCAAGTGAAAGGGAAACTTACTGAGTTACTGGTCTCTGGGGATATAATGGCATCCAGATACCATCTTACTTAGCAAAATATTCATGGCAATCAAAATCAATTTAGCCCTATGTTAAAATACGAAGTATGAATAAAACTTCTAGTAGATACAATGATATCCAAGCTAATATACAAATGAGACAGACGTGAGTTACCAACTTGTTATTTTAAAATTCATTTGGGGCTGGAGATATAGCTCAAGGGTTTAGAGTGGCTCTTGTAGAAGACCAGGGTTCGATTACCAGCTCCCATGTGATGATTCTCAACCATCCATAACTTCCATTCCCGGGGATCTAATGGCCTATTCTGACCCTTTGCAGGCACCAAGCATGCATGTGGTACACATACATACTTGCAGGTGAAACATTCATAGATCAAAGATGAATAAATCAATTTAAAAAAATTAAAGTCCCTTATACACCACTAAGCTTTATAATAAGAGGCACTGTTGTGTTGGTTAGTGCTGACTGCCTAGGTCCGAATTCCAGCCTGCTGTCTCCTACTCTATGAACACAGGTTACTTAGTGACTCTACAGCTCCTTTGAACATCAGGACAATGCACTACTTACTGCAAAGGATTGTGGAAAATTGGGCTGTCTTTTTAAATGAGTTTATCTGTTCACAGCACTTAGATCGGATCCTATACATATACATTAGTGTCACTGAGTTATTTGCTCTCATTTTTATTTCATAAAATAAAAGAAACCAGTCAATTTTTAAGATGTCATTATGGTGTCAGATCATTTCAGCAATTCAAGATAGGTCTAAGGACAGTCCCCTCCTTGAGTAGAATTTCCCAAGCATTCTTTCTTAACACCTGAAGCACTAAGAAGTCACGTTATTCCATAAGTCATTTCTTTTCTTTTCTTTCTTTATTTTTTTTTCTTTTCTTTTTTTTTTTCCTTTCTTCCATGTTTAGGTATGGAAGATACCTTAAGCTTTGCAAGAGAAAGAAACATGGTGTTTGGCTCTGTAATCGTTTTAACACCTAGCTGGATAGATCTGTGGATGAATGGGTGAGCATGATCAAAGCCAATTAGCGGATGTGGAGACAAGTGGGAAGCACCCTGGTGTTCTAATTAGTTGATAAGGCTGTGAGCTTATGCAGAACAATTAAGATTACTTAGCAGAGTCAGACACCTGCCTTAAATCTCAAACACAAGAAGCTGCGGGAAGAATAGACTTTCTGGCTGGTCATCACTGGCCTCAGCACGGCTGATCTGCTTAAGTTTAAGTTCCTCTCAGTGTCCTAGGCTGTTCAGTAATCTGTACACTTGTTTGGTTTTTAGGTTTTCTTGGTTTTTTGTCTTTGTTTTGTTGTTTGTTTTGAGACATGGCTTCTCTGTATAGCCCAGGCTATTCTGGAACTCACTCTGTAGACCAGACTGGCCTTAAACTCACAGAGATCTACCTGCCTCTGCTTCCTGAGTGCTGGGATACAAAGGGTGTGCTACTACCTCCCCTCTATACATTTGTTCTTACCATTTCCTTAGACTTCTCAAAATCATCCTCTTGCTCAAAACAAATGATCATTTCATATGTAGAAAGGGTCTTCTAATAAATACTGAAAATGCTTCCCAGAAAGAAGTCCACATAGATACTTCTGTGAACAATCTCAACACAACAGCAACCCACCCACCCACCCCCAACTCTGAAAAATCTTGTGATATAAAACAAAATAGCTTTTGTGGATCTCTTGATTGTATAGGTTTGGCTCTGCTGGACATTTCCTGTGCACAAAGTCCTGTGATCAGATCTCAGGGTGGTAGTCATAAGGAAGTCTTCACTATTGAACTCTCTGCAGACAGCCAGAGTAGACTCCAGCAACTACATCCTGCAGGAAGTTCGCCTGTGGCTCCTGATGTACACCCCGATAGGCGGCTTTAAGTGCTCACATTCTTATGCTTGGATGTGAAGAGAAACTGTAAGATCCATCATGTCCAGAGGTAGAAGGAGAGGCTGCCAGCATCTTAAGGGATGCTGCAAACTGCCATAACCACTGAACTTTCTCCAGCCCTCTGTTTGTAAATTGCATTATGCTGTAATCTACATACTTGGGCTCTCACTAAGAATTATTTCATCGCTATGAAATGAATGGCTAGTAATGTGGTGGATATGACTACTAAGTCCATGGACATTCAATTAAAATGTTACTGGGCTTGATGGGACAAGCTTTTAATCCCACCGACTAGAAGGCTGAGGCAGAACTCCGTGAGTTCAGGCCAGCTTGCTCTACATAGTGAGACCCTACCTCAAGAACAACAACAATAACAACAATTTAGAAAAAAGATTATGTACTAAAATTTTTCAAAAGATGGTTATTATCTTGGTCAGGGTTTCTATTCCTGCACAAACATCATGACCAAGAAGCAAGATGTGGAGGAAAGGGTTTATTCAGCTTACACTTCCACATTGCTGTTCATTACCAAAGGAAGTCAGGACAGGCATTCACTCACATGGGGCCGGAACTTGGAGGGAGGAGCTGAGGCAGAGGTATGGAGGGATGTTACTTACAGGCTTCCTTTCCCTGGCTTGTTCAGCCTGTTTCTTATAGAATGCAAGACTACCAGACCAGGGAAGGCACCACCCACAATGGGCCCTTCGACCTTTCATCACTAATTGAGAAAATGCCTTAGAGCTGGAACTCATGGAGGCAGGAGGCTCCTTTCTCTGTGATAACTCCAGCTTGTGTCAAGTTGACACACAAAACCAAACAGTACAGTTATGAACCAAAATAACTTTTATAAAAGGTGATGATGGGATTCAAATTTAGGGCCTTTTACATCCTAGGCCCTTCCACATTCCTATGATCTCCAGTTACCACATTTTATCTGAACACCACACTTTTCTGACTCACCCAGATTTTCTAAAATAGGTTTTTACTATAAAGCTCAGGCTAGCTTTAAATCTTAAATCCTCCTGCCTCAGCTTTCCAACCACTAGGAGTACAGGCTTAAAACATAAGCACATCTGGACTTGTGTGTAGGGAGGTAAGCTGTGAACAGTACACTGATTCCTGGTTGAGATAGTTCGAATCCCTGGGAACTCTCAAAAGGGATGGCAGGAGCATTCCCAGTCTCCCAGGAGATCAGACCCTTCTCATGTAGCTACAGCCCACCTATAGAGAGGTTTGAGACTGATCAGCCTGTAGGGCAATGCCCCAAGACCCTCCTCCATAGGTGAGGACTCGAGCACAAGTTATATAGGCTGAAGACAGATCAGTCATGTAGAAGCAGGACCACACCCCCAAATATGTAGATGAGGTATTCCCAAGCTCTCAGGCCAAACCAACAGGAAGTACCTACTGCCTGATCCCGACGGGTCCTGAGACTGTATTTAAGAATCCTGTTCAGACACCCATAAAGAAGGGGAGGGGGGAGTTGGGGATTTAGCTCAGTGGTAGAGCGCTTGCCTAGAAGGGGAAGAGGAGGGATTAGGGGGATGTTTCCCCAGCTCCGAAAAAAAAAAACTCGAAATGTAAAAAGAAATACTCAAGTTAAAAAAAAAAAAAAAAATAAAAAAAAAAAAATTTAAAAAAAAAAAGAAAAGAAAGGGAGCAGAGGGGAGAAAAAAAAAAGAATCCTGTTCAGAAAGATTAAAGATTAAAGATGTGAAGGAATTATTCCATCATCTGAGAGCTTCTGTCATAAGAGCTGTAACACCACCACTTGGGAAAGAGATCTGATCTCCAGAAATCGCCGCCAGAAGCTCCCCTGCACCCCTCGCTGACTAGTCAGCCCCCAGCTGGCTCAGCCTGGCCAGAAATGGAGGCAGAGCAGCACCAGCAGAGGCGGCCAAAAGCAGTTGCCTTCACTGCCTGAGTTCTCTCCCCTTTCTCCGGAACCCACACATCTAGCCGGACCAGAGATCTCTGTAGAAAGCCACCAGCGCCAAAGCCCCATACTTGTGCATCTTTAAAGGAAAGAAATTCCCAAGTCAAAGGTGGTCCTTACCCTGTATGTATAAATAACCCCACCACCTTTACTCTTAGGCAAGATAACTCTAAGGTTTGAATTTAGCAGTATTCTCCACTATTTCTCTATATCATTCTGCCATTCTGCTATCCACTGTGAAAGGAGACGTCAGGATTTTCCAGTTACTTTCTACTTCTTTCCCTGTATCAATTCTTCTTTTTTTAGGTCAAGGTTTCTTGAACTCAAAATATTATCCTGCCTTTAAGGTCAGCTCCTTGGGGAACCCAAAGCAAAATATCCAATGAGCACACTAGAGCCATATACATTGCCTATGATTATTGTGTTGAAGTTGATCTACTTCAATTATAATTTGTGAAAGATAAAACACAAAAGTATATTATAATCCAGTGAGTATTTGGTTGTCACCTGCCACTGTCAAGATACATAAATAACAGTGCAATAAATGTATTGAAGGCTCACAAGTTGACAAGTTAGAATGATCACCAAAGAATCAAATACGGGTAAAGCTAGGAAACCAGGGTTTCGATTTTTTTTAAATTTTTAAAAAAATATTACAAAAACAAAGTAATAAAAGACATTCCCCTGAGGACTCTATAAACTTTCCACTACTGTTCTTACCAAGAAAGCCTTACAGTTGTCAGAACAGGGTTTGGGAACAGAATGGGCTGTCCTAGTTAGCACTACTATTGCTGTGATGAAACATCATGACCAAAAGCAACTTGAACAGGAAAGAGCTTGTTCCACTTACACTTCCGCATCACTATTTACCGGCAAAGGAAGTCAGAGCAGGAACTGGAGCCAGGACCTGATGCAGAGGCCATGGAGGGATGCCGCTTATTGACTTGCTCATCTTGCTTTCTTACAGCACCCAGGGCCAGGGACCCAGATATGGCATCAGCCACAATAAGCTTCACCCTCCCACATCATCACTACAAAGAAAAACGGTCACAGTCCAATCTTATGAAGGCATTTTCCTCAGTCGGGGTTCTCATCTCTTCAAATGACCAACCTGCCAGAGGCTCACAGCACCTTAGTCTTATTATATACAAGTGCTACTACAGGCCCTTGCTCTAACAAAACAAAAGGGCAAGAAGAGGGCTAGCCCAAGGTTTCAGTGGCATGGTTTCTAGTCCTCCCAATGTCACCTTGGCGATGTGCCTCGGCGGCTGTCAGCCAGACAGACTTTTTAAGTGAAATCACAGTTTGATGCCAGGCTCTGAAAAAGCATTTGATAAATAGTAACGTTTCTTCTTCAGAAATGTCACATAGGCTCCATCCATACTCATCCCGGCCTGGTTGTGCAGTTATCAAATAACTGTGGCTTCCATCTTCAGTTCCTGACTAAGTTAGCCAATGTTATCTTACCACTACAAGAGGCTTTCTAAAAAATCACTGATGACGAGACTCTAAGTCTCATATCAACTGAAATGGAACATCTTCAACTGGAAAAAAACTGGAAAGTTTTTCAAGGTTCTCCTAGTCAGCTGGATTTGTGTGGAAGGTTGGTTTAAATAAGCTTACTTAGCTGAAATAAACTAGAATTTATAAACAGGCACCATCATTGTATCCAGAGACAGCCAGTCTGATACACTGAAGACTACATCCTACAAGAAAACAAGTATGTTTGTCATCAGGGCAGAGCTTGAGGGGAGAGACCACTGAGAGTCACAAGATTGTTTTTCAAATATTTGAAGAGGCTAAACATCTGTTGTTTCCTCAGAATTGATTAATCGTGTGCTTTGTGGTTTTCTGTAATATAAGAGTTACAGGTGTCCAGGTTTTTATCAAAATAAGAGACAGCTCTTCCGGTGATTACTTGCCAAGGACCACCCTCAGCTTAGAGAAGGGATCTGAGAGAAGGGGTGTCTGAGAGCAGCAAAAAGAATGACTTGAAGTCAAATAGTGGATTCAAGCTGACGACCTGTGTGCTTGATACAGCTTTTCTGGTCTGCTTCTCTGTGTTCTGCTTTGTCTCTGGAGATTTGTCTGGCTAAGAGATCTTTCTGTCAGTGTGTGTGTGTGTGTGTGTGTGTGTGTGTGTGTGTGTGTGTGTGTGTCTGTGTCTGTGTCTGTGTCTGTGTCTGTGTCTGTATGTCACTGTGAGTTCTTTAAGCAATTCTCTCTTTTTATTCTAAAAAATTCTTTGGATAGCTCAACTCCTGCAGAACACAGGTCCAGTCTTTTAGTTTACATATCAATCTAGTCATTTACTCCAGGTTTTCCTTTTGATTATCTTGTGACCCTAGCCTTTGATTCATAGGAGACAGGAAGAATACATTTTTTTTTTCCTTACCTTTACAAAAGAATTCAGAGACCCGTCCTCCTTGGTTCAGCACAGAACATAAACTATTTGGGTGGGACCCTGCCCTGAAATTACCATTTTCACCACCCTGAACCTAACCTTGCTAAGTCCTAGGCTGATCCTGAACTCTGGAATCTATCTCTCTTTGTAAGCATAAACAACAACGGCAACAACAATAACAGCAACAACAACAACAACAACAACAACAATAGCAAAACTCAGCTAGGTAGATCTTCTTCAATCACCACTCCTTAAATCTCTTCATCTCCTTCCTTAGCAATTTTCTGACAAGTTGGCTCACAGCTCAGCTTCTTTTGTTCCTCTAGATTTGTGAAGCCCCTCATATAATTCATATTGCATCCTTATTTTTTGCATAGTTGAGAAATTATATATTTTTGAACACATGTATTTAGAGCTTTTTCACATAGCCTTAAGGACTGTCCTGAAGGTCCCAGTGTTCACCATTTTGTGAGACATAGCCACACCCTCAAGTCCTGGACTTGTGCTGTTTTTAATTATCATGGAGTCATTATTAATGTTAACAGGGAGGGCATTCCTTGAAAGGAGAGTCCTCTACGGCTGTGGGTCCAGAAAATACGTATGTTATTACATAACCAAGCCTTAGGCCCACCTCAGCCGTCGGCACTCGTAGAGGCTCATGCCTGTCCCAGAAGCGGAAACCATGTCACTCTGTCCCCACCAGGGCTATACCAGGCTCCACAAGAAAAAACAAACCTCTGTAAAACATGTGAGCAATCACCAGAAATGCTCAAGCAAGCCAGGATGAGTAGTGTCAGGAGGATTAGACAAATGATCCAAAATACTTTTTTAACTGAAGGCTTTATGCACTGGATTGAGCACTTTCAATGTGTAGTCTTCTCACTTTATTTCTTGTATGTCTCAGCAATTTCTTCTATATATGTTCTCGCCATGTACAAACCTGGTGCCTGCTCAGGCCAGAACCCGGCAGCAGATTGCCTAGAACTAGAATTTCGCCAGTTTTAAGCTGCTATGTGGTGGGTGTAGGGAAGCAAGCCCAGGTCCTCTGCAAGCACAAAAAGTGGTCTTAACTGTTGAGCCTTCTCTGCAGCCTCTAACTTACTCACGTTTAAGAAGGGCTTCCCCTTCTGCATAGTACGGCCAAAAGAAGGCTTTCAAAGGAAAGCAGACATTTTTAGATAATTGAATAAGTAAAATTCAGGGTGCTTAGCACTCTGACTTGAAATACAAAGTAAAAAAATAAATAAATAAGATTTTTTCCCCACTTCATGTAACCTTTATCCTCATGTCTTCAGGAGCTGTTTTGGCTTTGTTTTGTTTTATTTTGTTTTCTTTTAAACCAAAAATAATCCCTTTAAAAGATAAAATCAACTTTATCACTCTGCCTAGATGCTGTAAGGATTATGAAAATATAAGTCTCTATAAACCCTATGCAACCTTTGTCTTTGTGAGCTAATTCCCCTCGCACAGAACACATGCACCTGATAGCATCTTTCTATTGAGGTGCTCACACAAAGCAAACAATGGCAGGGTCAGAAACCTGAGTTCCCAGGAAGTCACTTAGAGAAAAGGGATTTAAAATCCCTGTCAGATGTCAGTCAACTGTCAGAAAAACCTCTTCAGAGTGCTCAAGTGCTTTTATTCATTCGTTCTTTCATTCATTCTTGGTACCTACAATTATGTCTCCAGCATACCTGGATATCATAATAGGATTTTATTTTTTAAATAGCATCCCTTTGAAAGGGGAATATTTTCACTCAGGAGTATTTAGGACACTTCTCTCCAAGAAAAAGCACTGCCTCTTTAACAACAGCAACCAAAAGAAAAAGTTAAAAAAGAAAGAATAGACAAGAATTACTTTCAGGGATTGATGCTAAAAGTCAAAGCAATAATCTGCAAGTTCAAGAACAGAGTTTAGAAATATCAACAATGAAGTGTTCTGAGCTTTGCTTTCCTCTAAACACTGGGCTTCAACTTGGAGAGAAAGGTACAACTGCATTTCCCTCTTTCTTCTGTACAGCCAGCTTTCTTTATTCCCATGGATTAATTTTGATGAATGGATCAATTTTTTTCCCTGCATTGTACCTTGTTTCTTTTTCTTTGCTTTGTCAGTTCAAGGGTTCAGAGATACAGAATCTGATTGTCCTCTATGCTGGAACGAATTGTATTGGATGCATTTGAATAGCCAGGGGAAACACAAACCCGAACTCTCACCCCATATTTGCTCTGTTCTTGCATCCATCTTGGTCTGACATGCCAGCCTGGTTTCTGCCTTTGTGGTAGCAAGTTCATAGGCAGCCCCAGTTTCTGTGATGAAAAACCTCTACAGAAATCTCTAAGGTTTAAAAAAAAAAGGTCAGATTTCTCTTATTAAGAAAAACAGTTAATACCAGTAGAGTAGTGCCTCTCAACCTTCCTAATGCTACAACCCTTTAATACCATTCCTCATGATGTGGTGACCCCCAAAATAGAATTATTTTCGTTTTGTTGCTACTTCATAACGGTAACTTGGTACTGTTATGATTCATAATGTAAATACCTGATATACGGGATGTCTGATATACGACCCCTGTGAAAGGGTTTGTGACCCTCTAAGGGAAACCCATTAGAAGGAAGTCAATGCCACAAACATCCCCATTCACCTGAAGCAGTTTTGTGAATCTATATTAAGTACTTATTCTGGAAAGGTAAAGTCCCATCAAACCTTCTAATAGATGGGGTTCACAATAAGAACCCCTTCTTATAGAACAGGTTAACACAAAAAGCTTGCCTGGTGATAAATGTTCCATGAGACACAGTGAGAGTCACCAGGGTAGAAAACCAGAAGTAGGCAAAGTCCCAAAGCATCCCACACAGAAGGAAATCCCGAAGCAAGGGATTTTTTAACTGCATAATACTTCACTACGCTACGTTAATAAGAAGAATCTGAAATTAAATGCTCATCCTGTCCAGAACGCCTAGCAATTACTGCTATCCCTTCTAATTCTATAATAAGTCATTGTCAAGACCGAAAACACTTCCAGGAACAGAAGACTGGGAAATGATGGAGAGATGGCTCAGCAGTTAAGAGCATCCTGCAATTCCAGTGGATGCAAGTTCGATTCCCAGCAGCCAAGCAGTGAGTCACAACCACCTGTGATTCCAGTCTCAGGGGATCTGATGCTTGCTTCTGGTCTCTGCAGGCACCAGGCATTCACTCACATGTTGCACTGACACACATGAGGCCAAAACACCCATAACCATAAGACTAAAGATAAATATACCTTGAGAGAGAGAGAGAGAGAGAGAGAGAGAGAGAGAGAGAGAGAGAGAGAGAGAGAGAGAGAGAGACTGAGGATATAAACCTCTTTAGGAAGCCTCAGAAAGCACTGGAAGTCCTCATCATTAGCTCATATACAGAAGTAAGAATAAGGCCATTGAATTACTTGACTATGGAAAAAGTGAAGCCTCTGTAGTCAGTCAAAGGAGCTGAACTTCAACTTCGTGCCAGAGTAATGGAAAGACTTTGACAGCCCAGGTCATCACAGTGCCTGCAGTTGCCACTCAGCTCTCCTATATGTTTTTCCACTGGAGTTAGGAGCTGTCTGTCCTTCATACCCTGCTGTCCTGTGTTAGTCATGACAAACTTTCCTTCTGCAGCGTACACTTGGGCGGTTCTTGGAAGAGTCTGAGGAGACAGCCTGCCAGCCTCTGCTCATTAAGCTAAGGACCATGTGACCAGTGAGGCAGCTATCATGTGATTTGGTCTACATTTGTTGGAAAAATGCCACAAGATCACACTGGGATCTAGCAGAAGTTTCTGGCTAATACTTAGCCAGGTAGCCTTTAGGAGCAGAGTGGCCTGCAGATCTTTAAGGCCAGATTGGTCTACAAAGAGAAACAGTATTTTGGAAAAATGAAATACCTTTGTAACCTAACATGCAATTGGTTCAATAAAGACTTTTGAAATGTCAAAAAAAAAAAAAAAAAAAAAAAAAAAGGAGCTGAACTTTGGCCATCATGCAAAATATTAATGCTGGCAGTGTTATTCTGCCTTGAGTGATTCCAATAAATGATAAATGGTAAGGAAAAGGAACAAAGTCAATGGGTTTGATAAAAACCATTGCATTAAAAGTACCTATACTGAAACGGATGCTTTCTTGGTACTGGAAAACAAAATATCGGTAGTTTTATGGTTTGTGTTGTTTTGATTTGTTGTTTTTGTGTTTGCTTTCTATTCCAAAGATGCAGTTCATGGGATGGTCATGAAATCTACACATAAATATATGAATAGTTTGTCACTCCACATTTACATGTATGTATACACACACACACACACACACACACACACACACACAGTCTATTAAAATAATAAGAAGATCTACTACTACAAACCTTGGCATTTTGCCTCATTGCTGACAAGTGACCATCCCCTTTCTGGGAGATCACAAGCCAAGTTCCCCACCTAAGGAAGACAGAAACAGTACTGAGTCTCATGCCTGAGTCCCAGCTGCTCAGTAACCCAGCCCTGGGCTAGGTAAACTCATTAGTGACAGTCACACTACTTCCTCAGATGTCCCAAGGAATACATCCCAGTAGTAGCCTCTAACCATCACTACAGTTTTAACTTCCCTGGCACAGGCAGAAAGGAGCTGTCCCCTTCTATCTTGATAAGTTCAGGTCCTGTCAGGCAATACATCTAAGTGGGGAACATTACCTTAAGCCTTGAGGCCACACTCTTCAGAGATTGTGAGTTTTCATACACTTTGCTGGATCCGACTGTCTGAGAACTGAATCAAATAAGAGGCTTTTCTAGTCTGCTTTGGCAAATACCAGATCTGCAAATCATCCTTGTCTTCCAGCAAAAGAAGAAGGGAAAGGCCTTATGCAAACAAGCCTCAGAACAAAGAGAAAAAATCCTCAGACAATGCAGGAAATTATAATAGACCAGAGCAAGAGGCAGTTAATTTGTTTCAAAATAAGTGGGCATTCCTCCCTGCCACTTCAGTCTTCAGAGAGGGCTGGAGAGTGCTGTCCCCAACACGCCTTGACATCAGCCCATGATCATGCTCCTTCTAGCCCTGCTAATTTAGAGCATTGACTGTATTCCCTGCTCCATAATTTAGCACGAATCCATTGCTGTGTTGTGTATCAAAAGAGCACCAATTGACACAAGGAACACTCTGAAAATTACTTCCAGTCTATAACCAGGAAAAAGAATGACAGAAATGAAAGAAGTATTACATTTAAAGAGACAGAGAAAGGCCAGTGTTAAAAAGAACTGAGCCAAAAAAAAAAAAGGATGTTCTGAATCCAAGAAGGGATATACAGGTTCTAGATCTTGGATATCAAAAGCATTCCCATAAAATAAGCAATATTCATGCAAAGAGATCCAAATACATGCATTTGCTGAGCTAGATAAATAAATCTTATGAGGCTCACATAGAAATAAAAATATATTTACAAGTTTTTGAAAGATCAACTATTCACAATGAAGCAATATTCTAGGAATTTATTTCTTAAATCTTTATTTTCAGTTCTCTAATTGGGATATGATTTATATAAGATCTCCATTTTAAGTATATTGTTCAGTGATTTCATGTATATTCTACACCTTCACAATATCACTCATGATTCAGGACACTGTGACTAACCACACATGCCTTCACACCTTGTTTGTTCCTCCACAGATCAAGCCTAAGGCCTCCAAAACCCTGGAAAAGCATTGGTCCAGGGAGCTCTCTCCTTCCTTTGCAATTCCCATGTGCTTTTCTGTTGCCATTTCCTCTTACTTGACTTGTGTCACGATAGCTTAGTTTTTCTCCTCTAGACTTTCAAGTAAATGGTGTGACCATATACATCCTGGTTTTCCTAATATGCATCTACATTGGGCATGCACTGCAGTCTGTTCCCCTTTATCCTGAGGTAGTTGTCCATTGTATTAACAGAACTCTTTGTTTTGTGACTCATACTCAGAATAATGTATGGCTTGTTTTCAACTTTGAGCAATATTGAATATAAGTATACTTCTATATTATTAATATTCAATCTGAACAAGTACATTTTATGTGTAGAATTATGTGTTAGGAATTTTTTATATTGGGGTTAAAACTAAGCAAGAAACTGTCCAAGCTTCCCAACGCCATTGTACCATTTCACATGTTGATCAGTGGTATTGTAAAGTCTATGCCAAATACTTACTAGCATATTGTACAGTAAGTTTATTCAATTGCTGATAGACAATAGTGAGTCATGTTTATAAGTTGACTTCTTTGACAACCAATGATTTCTGGTGTGTTCCCATATATGCATTAAGAAATATCTATGGTAACTCAAGCTGCAGGTCCCCTGCGGTCCAGACACCACATGGATCTGAATAGACCCGGTCAACAGCTACCTGAATCCAAATCCTGGGGGAGGGAGAGCTAAACCTTCAGAGGGGCAGACATGCCTGGGAAGCAAGAAGAGACTACATTCTGCCTACATTTCTGACTCTAGAGGAAAACACCTAGCTCCATCTGGGACCCCTCTGCACAGGGGCCCGGGAAAAGGCGGGGCAGGCCCTTCTGGTTGCTGCCCTCACTGAGAGTGAAACACAGCCCCCCAGGAGCAACTTCAGGCCTGGGACCACAGGCAAGACCAACTTTTCTGCTTCAAGTGACCTGCTTGGTGGGCTTAGGACACACAGAGGCAAAATTCCTCTGGAACCGGACACTTCCGGTTTTTAGCTGGAGCCCAAACCTTGCTGATCCTGGGCCACAGCTCCCTGCTCCTAAGCCCCTTGGGAGAGAGAGCTCACCACCCGGAGAGATGGGCACTACTGAGAGTGCAGAGTGGGAAAGACCACAAACACTGCCCATATCCCTGGCCCTAGAGGAAACTGTATAGGGCCTCTGGGAACAGGAAGATAAGGGCACTCAAGCGGCAGGTCCCCTGCAGTCCAGACACCGCCCGGATCTGAAGGGACCTGGTCAATAGCTACCTGAACCCAAATCCCGAGGGAGGGAGAGCTAAACCTTCAAAGGGGCAGACATGCCTGGGAAGCCAGAAGAGACTCTGCCCACATTTCTGACTCTAGAGGAAAACACCTAGTGCCATCTGGGACCCCTGTGCACAGGGGCCCAGGAAAAGGCAGGGAAGGCCTTTCTAGTGTCCGCCCTCACTGAGAGTGAAACACAGCCCCCAGGAGCAACTTCAGGCCCGGGACCACAGGTGAGAGCAAATTTTCTGCTTCAAGTGACCTGCCTGGTAGACACAGGGCACATGCCCACAGGAACAGCTGAAGACCAGTAGACAGGAAAGACTACATGCCTGAAAGCAGAACACTCTGTTCCCATAACTGGCTGAAAGAAAACAGGATAACAGGTCTACAGCACTCCTGACACAAGGCCTATAGGACAGTCTAGCCACTGTCAGAAATAGCAAAAATAGGTAACACCAGAGACATCCTGATGCAAGAGGCAAGCGTAGGAACCCAAGCAACAGAAAAAAAAAAGACTACATGGCATCATTGGAGCCCAATTCTTCCAGCAAAGCAAACACTGAATATCCAAACATCAGAAAAGCAAGATCTAGATTTAAAATCACATTTGATCATGATGATGGAGGACTTCAAGAAAGACATAAAGAACTCCCTTAGAGAAACACGGGAAAACATAAATAAACAAATAGAAGCCTATAGAGAGGAATCACAAAAATCCCTAAAAGAATTCCAGGAAAACACAATCAAACAGATGAAGGAATTAAAAATGGAAATAGAAGCAATAAAGAAAGCACAAAGGGAGACAACCCTGGATATAGAAAACCAAAGGAAGAGACAAGGAGCCGTAAATACAAGCATCACCAACAGAATGCAAGAGATAAAAGAGAGAATCTCAGGAGCAGAAGATTCCATAGAAATCATCGACACAACTGTCAAAGATAATGGAAAATGGAAAAAGCTACTGGTCCAAAACATACAGGAAATCCAGGACTCAATGAGAAGATCAAACCTAAGGATAACAGGTATAGAAGAGAGTGAAGACTCCCAGCTCAAAGGACCAGTAAATAACTTCAACAAAATCATAGAAGAAAACTTCCCTAACCTAAAGAAAGAGATGCCCATAAACATACAAGAAGCCTACAGAACTCCAAATAGATTGGACCAGAAAAGAAACTCCTCCCATCACATAATAGTCAAAACACCAAATGCACAAAACAAAGAAAGAATATTAAAAGCAGTAAGGGAAAAAGGTCAAGTAACATATAAAGGCAAACCTATGAGAGTACCACCAGACGACTCACCAGAGACTATGAAAGCCAGAAGATCCTGGATGTCATACAGACCCTAAGAGAACACGAATGCCAGCCCAAGTTACTGTATCCAGCAAAACTCTCAATTAACATAGGGAGAAACCAGATATTCCATGACAAAACCAAATATACACAATATCTTTCTACAAATCCAGCCAAACAAAGGATAATAAATGGTAAAGCCCAACATAAAGAGGCAAGCTACACCCTAGAAAAAGCAAGTAAACTAATTGTCTTGCAACAAAACAAAGAGAAGAAAAGCACACAATCATAATCTCACATCCAAATACGAATTTAACAGAAAGCAACAATCACTATTCCTTAATATCTTTCAACATCAATGGACTCAACTCCCCAATAAAAGAGACATATATTAACAAACTGGATATGCAATGAAGACCCTGCATTCTGCTGCCTGCAGGAAACACACCTCAGAGACAAAGACAGACACGACCTCAGAGTGAAAGGCTAAAAAACATCTTTCCAAGCAAACGGTCTGAAGAAGCAAGCTGGAGTAGCCATTCTAATATTGAATAAAATCGATTTTCAACCAAAAGTCATCAAAAAAGATAAGGAAGGATGCTTCATATTCATCAAAGGAAAAACCCTCAACAATAAAAGGACTTCCAAGGGAATCACTATCCCTGAACTCAAGCAGTATTACAGAGCAATAGTGATAAAAACTGCATGGTATCGGTACAGAGACAGACAGATAGACCAATGGAATAGAATTGAAGACCCAGAAATGAACCCACACACCTGTGGGCACTTGATTTTTGACAAAGGAGCCAAAACCATCCAATGGAAAAAAGATAGCATTTTCAGCAAATGGTGCTGGTTCAACTGGAGGTCAACATGTAGAAGAATGCAGATCGATCCATTCTTATCACCCTGTACAAAGCTTAAGTCCAAGTGGATCAAGGACTTTCACATCAAGCCAGATACACTCTAACTAATAGAAGCAAAAGTGGGGAAGAGTCTCGAAACTGGAGAAAATTTCCTGAACAAAACACAATTGCTTATGCTCTAAGATCAAGAATCGACAAATGGGATCTCATAAAACTGCAAAGCATTGGTAAGGCAAAGGACACTGTTGTTAGGACAAAATGGCAACTAACAGATTGGGAAAAGATCTTTACCAATCCTACAACTGATAGGGGGCTTATATCCAAAATATACAAAGAAGTCAGGAAGTTAGACTGCAGGGAGACAAATAACCCTATTAAAAAATGGGGTTCACCACACACCTATGGGCACTTGATTTTTGACAAAGGAGCCAAAACCATCCAATGGAAAAAAGATAGCATTTTCAGCAAATGGTGCTGGTTCAACTGGAGGTCAACATGTAGAAGAATGCAGATCGATCCATGCTTATCACCCTGTACAAAGCTTAAGTCCAAGTGGATCAAGGACCTCCACATCAAACCAGATACACTCAAACTAATAGAAGAAAAACTAGGGGAGCATCTCAAACATATGGGCACTGGAAAAAATTTCCTGAACAAAACACCAATGGCTTATGCTCTAAGATCAAGAATCGAAACAAATGGGATCTCATAAAACTGCAAAAGCTTCTGTAAGGCAAAGGACACTGTGGTTAGGACAAAACGGCAACCAACAGATTGGGAAAAGATCTTTACCAATCCTACAACAGATAGAGGCCTTATATCCAAAATATACAAAGAACTCAAGAAGTTAGACCCAGGGAGACAAATAACCCTATTAAAAAATGGGGTTCAGATCTAAACAAAGAATTCACAGCTGAGGAATGCCGAATGGCTGAGAAACACCTAAAGAAATGTTCAACATCTTTAGTCATAAGGGAAATGCAAATCAAAACAACCCTGAGATTTCACCTCAAACCAGTGAGAATGGCTAAGATCAAAAACTCAGGTGACAGCAAATGCTGGCAAGGATGTGGAGAAAGAGGAACACTCCTCCATTGTTGGTGGGATTGCAGACTGGTACAACCATTCTGGAAATCAGTCTGGAGGTTCCTCAGAAAACTGGACATTGAATTACCTTAGGATACAGCGATACCTCTCTTGGGCATATACCCACAAGATGCCCTAACATATAAAAAAGACACGTGTTCCACTATGTTCATAGCAGCCTTATTTATAATAGCCAGAAGCTGGAAAGAACCCAGATGCCCTTCAACAGAGGAATGGATACAGAAAAGTGGTACATCTACACAATGGAATATTACTCAGATATCAAAAACAATGCCTTTATGAAATTCATAGACAAATGGTTGGAACTGGAAAATATCATCCTGAGTGAGGTAACCCAATCACAGAAAAACACACATGGTATGCACTCATTAATAAGTGGCTATTAGCCCAAATGCTTGAATTACCCTAGATGCATAGAACACATGAAACTCAAGACAGATGATCAAAATGTGAATGCTTCACTCCTTCTTTAAAAGGGGGAACAAGAATACCCTTGGCAGGGAATAGAGAAGCAAAGATTAAAACAGACACAGAAGGAACACCCAATCAGAGCCTGCCCCACATGTGGCCCATACATATACAGCCACCCAATTAGGTAAGATGGATGAAGCAAAGAAGTGCAGGCCGACAGGAATCGCATGTAGATCTCTCCTGAGAGACACAGCCAGAATACAGCAAATACAGAGGCGAATGCCAGCAGCAAACCACTGAATTGAGAATGGGACCCCTGATGAAGGAATCAGAGAAAGAACTGGAAGAGCTTGAAGGGGCTTGAGATCCCATATGAACAACAATGCCAAACAACCAGAGCTTCCAGGGACTAAGCCACTACCCAAAGACTATACATGGACTGACCCTGGGCTCCAACCTCATAGGTAGCAATGAATATCCTAGTAAGATCACCAGTGGAAGGGGAAGCCCTGGGTCCTGCTAAGACTGAACCCCCAGTGAACGTGATTGTTGGGGGGGCGGCAACTGGGGAGGATGGGAGGGGAACTCCCATAAAGAAGGGGAGGGGTAGAGATTAGGGGGATGTTTGCCCGGAAACCAGGAAAGGGAATAACATTCGAAATGTAAATAAGTAATACTCAAGTTAATAAAAAAATAAAAAAAATTAAAAAATAAAAAAAAAAGATTACTCAGTGAGTTTGTACTTGCTGGCAACCTCAGCTCGATCCTCCAGGTCATACATCATGGTAAAATGAACAGACTTCCACAAATTGTCCTCTCACTTTTACATGTGTGCTGTGGTCACATGTAAATAAATAAATAAATAAATAAATAAATAAATATTTTTAAATGTGATAAAGAACAAAATATTGTTATAAACAGTAAAAGTACAGGCCATAGACTGGGAGAGAAAAAGGGAACAAAATGTTTATAATATGAAAGTATGGTTTTCCTTCTGTGTCCAGATCTGACCCTATGCTGCAGCTCTCTGTACCAGGATCCTACCAGGAGAGACCTCTTCTCCCAGGAATGCTGACATACATAAGAGCTCAGGTAAGACCACCACTTCTACACGTAGAGCCTTCAGGACCCAGGAACTGAGGATCCTTCTGGTTTCCCTTTGCACCTAGAGCTGATCCTGTGCCAAAGCTCAGTATCCAAATCCCACCAGGAGAGAGCTGGTCACCAGAAGGACTGACACAGAGGCTTAAATGAGTGTCAAGTCACTGTGAGAGACAGAAATACCATCTAATACCAGAGATAAATAGATATTGAGAGGTAGATGCAAGGAACTAAGCAACAGAAACCAAGACCACTTGGTATCATCAGAACCCAGGTCTCCCACCATAGCAGGTCCTGGATACTCCAAAATACCAGAAAAGCAGAATTTTGATTTGAAATCACAGCTCATGATGAAGTTAGGGGACTTTAAGGACATAAATAACTCCCTTAAAGAAATACAGGACAACACAAGTAAACAATTAGAAGCCCTTAAAGAGGAACCAAAAAAAAATCCCTTAAAGAATTACAGGAAAACACAACGAAACAGGTGAAGGAATTGAACAAAACCATCCAGGATCTAAAAATGGAAATGAAAACAATAAAGAAATCACGAAGGGAGACAATCCTAAAGATAGAAAATCTAGGAAAGAGATCAGGAGTCATAGACACAAAGATCACCAACAAAATACAAGACATAGAAGAGAAAATCTCAGGGGCAGAAGATACCATAGAAAACATTGAAACAACAGTCAAAGAAAATGCAAAATGCAAAACGATCCTAACCCAAAACATCAAGGAAATCCAGGGCACAATAAGAAGATCAAACCTAAGGATAATAGATTTAGAAGAGAACAAAGATTCCCAACTGAAAGGGCCAGTTAAAATCTTCAACAAAATTATAGAAGAAAATTTCTCTAACCTAAAGAAAGAGATGTCCATAAACATACAAGGAGCCTACAGAACTCCAAATAGATTGGACCAATTAAGAAATTCCTCCTATCCCATAATAATCAGAACACCAATTGCACTAAACAAAGAAAGAATATTAAAAGCAGTAAGGGAAAAAGGTCAAGTAACATATAAAGGCAGACCTATCAGAATTACACCAGACTTCTCACCAGAGACTATGAACACCAGAAGATCCAGGGCAGATGTCATTAAGACCCTAAGAGAACACAAATGCCACACAAACATTTCACCTCTAACAACAAAAGTGATAGGAAACAACAATCATTGGTCCATAATATCTTGTAACATCAATAGACTCAATTCCCCAATATAAGAACATAGACTAACAGTCTGGATACATAATCAGTACCCAAAATTTTGCTGCATACAGGAAACACACCTCAGTGACAAAGACAGACACTACTTCAGAGTAAAAGGCTGGGAAAAAATTTCCAAGCAAATGGTCCCAAAATCAAGCTGGAGTAGCCATTCCAATATCGAATAAAGTCAACTTTCAACCAAACTTTATAAAAAAAAGATAAAGAAGGACACTTCATACTCATCAAAAGAAAAATCTACCAAGTTGAACTCTCAATTCTGAATATCTATTCTCCAAATGAAAGGGCACCCAGATTCATAAAAGAAACTTTACTAAATCTAAAAGCACACATTATACCTCACACAATAATAGGGGGAGACTTCAATACCCCACTCTTATCAATGGGCAGATCATGGAAACAGAAAATAAACAGAGAACACAGAGAAACTAACAGAAGTTATGGACCAAATGACTTTAACAGATATCTATAGAACAGTTCATCTGAAAACAAAACATTATATCTTCTTCTCAGCTTCTTAGCACTGCATGGTACCTTCTGCAAAACTGATCTATAATCGGTCATAAAACAGGCCTCAACAGATAAAAGAAGATGGAAATAATCCTATGCAACTTATCAGATCACCATGGACTAAGACTGATCTTCAATAACAACAACAAAAACAAACAAACAAAAAACAAAACCAGAAAGCCCACGTACACATGGAAGCTGAACAATGCTCTACTCAATGATAAAGGAAGAAATAAAGAAATTAAACACTTTTTAGAATTTAATTAAAATTAAAACATTAAAACACAACATACCCAAACGTGAAAGACACAATGAAAGCAGCGCTAAGAGGAAAACTCATACCCCTGTGTGCCTCCAAAAAGAAACTAAAGAGAGCATACACTAGCAGCTTAACAGCACACCTGAAAGCTCTAGAACAAATAGAAGCAAATGTACACAAGAGGAGTAGGAAATAATCAAACTCAGGGCTGAAATCAACCAAGTGGAAACAAAAAGAACTATACAGAGAATCAAAAAAACCAGGAGCTACTTCTTTGAGAAAAATCTACAAGATAGATAAACCCTTAGCCAGACTAAACCAGAGGGCAGAGAGACAGTATCCAAGTTAACAAAAGCAGAAATGAAAAGGGAGACATAACAACAGAAAATGAGGAAATTCAAAAAATCATCAGATCCTACCACAAAAGCCTATACTCAACAAAACTGTAAAATCTGGATGAAATGGACAATTTTCTAGACAGATACCAGTTATCAAAGTTTAATCAAGATCAGATAAACCATCTAAACAATCCTATAACTGCTAAAGAAATTAAGCAGTCATTAAAAGTCTCCCAACCAAAAAAAAAAAAAAAAAAAAAAAAGGACCAGATGGGTTTAGTTCAAAATTCTATCAAACCTTCATAGATGACCTAATACCAATACTCTTCAAACTATTCCACAAAATAGAAACAGAAGGAACACTACCCATTTCGTTCTTTGAAGCCACAACTATGCTTATACCTAAACCACACAAAGACCCTACAAAGAAAGAGAACTTCAGAACAATTTCCCTTATATCAATGCCAAAATACTCAATAAATTTCTTGCAAACTGAATCCAAGAATCAAAAGAATCATTCATCAGGATCAAGTAGGCTTCATCCCGAGGATGCAGGGATGGGTCAATATACAGAAATCCATCCACATAATACACTATATAAACAAACTCAAAGAAAAAAAAGCACATGATCATCTCCATAGATGCTGAGAAAGCATTTGACAAAATTCAACACCCCTTCCTGTTAAAAGTCTTGGAAAGATCAGAAATTCAAGTCCCATACCTAAACATAGTAAAAGCAATATACAGCAAACCAGTAGCCAACATCAAGCGAAATGGAGAGAAACTTGAAGCATTCCCACTAAAATTACACACAAGACAAGGCTGCCCATTCTCTCCCTACCTAATCATTATAGTACTTGAAGGCCTAGCTAGAGCCATTAGACAACAACAACAACAACAACAAAAAGTCAAAGGGATACAAATTGGAAAGAAAGAAGTTGAAATATCACTATTTGCAGATAATATGATAGTATACTTAAGTAAACCCCCAAAATTCGAAAAGAGAACAGTTAATAAACAACTTCAGCAAAGTGGCTGGGTATAATATTAACTCAAACAAATCAGTAGCCTTCCTCTACTCAAAGGATAAACAGGCTGAGAAAGGAATTAGAGAAAAGACACCCTTCAGAATAATCACAAATAATGTAAAATACCTTGGGGTGACTGTAACCAAGCAAGTGAAAGATCTGTATGACAAGAACTTCAAGTCTCTAAAGAAAGAAACTGAAGAAGATTTCAGAAGATGGAAAGATCTTCCATGTTCATGGATTAGCAGGATTAATATAGTAAAAATGCCATTTTAGCGAACACAATCTACAGATTCAATGCAATCCCCATAAAAGTTCCAAGGCAATTCTTCACAGAGTTAGAAAGAGCAATTTGTAAATTCATTTGGAATAACAAAAAACTCACGATACCAAAAACTATTCTCAACAATTAAAAAACTTATCAGGGAATCACCATCCCTAACTTCCAGCTGTACTATAAAGCAATAGTGATTAAAAAAAAGTATATGGTATTGGTACAGAGACTCACAGGTAGATCAGTGGAATAGAATTGAAGAACCAGAATGAACCCATACACCTATGGTCACTAGATCTTTGACAAAGGAACTAAAACCATCTAGTGGAAAAAAGATAGCATTTTCAACAAATGGTGTTGGTTCAACTGTAGGTCAGCACACAAAAGAATGCAAATTGACCTGTTCTTACCTCCTTGTACAAAGCTTAAATCCAAGTGGATCAAGACCTCCACATACAACCAGATACACTGAAATTAATAGAGGAGAAAGTGTAGAAGAACCTCTAACACATGGGGATAGGGGAAATTTTCCTGAAAACAACACCAATGGCTTATGCTCTAAAGATTAAGATTCGAGAAATGGGACCTCATAAAATTGCAAAGCTTCTGTAAGTAAAAGGACACTGTCATTAGGACAAAACGGCAACCAACTGATTGGGAAAAGATCTTTACCAATCCTACATCTGATAGAGAGCTAATATTCAAACTATACAAAGAATTCAAGAAGTTAGACTCCAGAGAGCCAAATAACCCAATTAAAAAACGGGCTACAGAGCTAAACAAAGAATTTACAGATGAGGAATATCGAATGGTCAAGAAGCACCTAAAGAAATGTTTAACATCCTTAGTCATCAGGGGAATGCAAATCAAAATAACCCTGAGATTCCACCTCACACCAGCCAGAATGGCTAAGATCAAAAACTCAGCTGACAGCAGATGATAATGAGGATGTGGAGAAAAAGGAACACTCCTCCATTGTTGGTGGGATTGCAAATGGTACAACCACTGTGGGAATCAGTCTAGAGGTTCTTCAGAAAACTGGATATTCCACTACCTGAGGACCCAGCTATACCACTCCTGGGCTTATACCTGAAATATGTTCCAACATATAGCAAGGACACATGTTCCACTACATTCATAGCAGCCTTATTTATAATAGCCAGAAGCTGGAAAGAACCCAGGTGTCCTTCAACAGAAGAAGGGATACAGAAAATGTGGTACATTTACCCAGTGGAGTACTACTCAGCTATTAAAAACAATCCACCCTCCTTAGGCAAAAGGGTGGAACTACAAAATATCATCCTGAGTGAGGTAACCCCATCACAAAAGAACACACATGATATGTACTCACTGATAAGTGGATATTAGCCCAAAAGCTCAGAGTACTCAAGATACAATTCACTGACCCAATGAAGCTCAAGAAGAAAAAAAAACAAAGTGTGGATGCTTCAGACCTTCTTAGAAGTTGGAACAAGAATACTCACAGGAGGAAATAATGGAGACAAAGTGTGGAGCAGAGACTGAAGGAAAGACCCGCCAGAGACTGCCCCACCTGGGGGATGCATCCCATATACAGACACCAAATCCAGACAATATTACTGATGCCAAAAAGTGCATGCTGACAGAAACCTGATATAGTTGTCTCCTGAGAGACTCTGCCAGAGCCTGACAAATACAGAGGTGGATGCTTGCAGCCAATCACTGAACTGAGAATGGGGTCCCCAATGGAGGAGTTGAAGAAAGGACTGAAGGAGCTGAAGGGATTTCCAACCCCATAAGAAGAACAGCAATGTCAACCAACCAGACACCCCACAGTTCCCAGGGACTAAACCCCCAGCCCAAGAGTACATAGGGATGGACCTATGGCTCCAGCTGCATATTTAGCAGAGGATGGCCTTGTTGGGCATCAATTGGAAGAGAGGCCCTTGAACCCATCAAGGCTTGATGCCCCAGTGTAGTGAAATGTCAGGGCAGGGAGGTAGGAGGAAGTTGGTGGGTGAGTTGTTGAGGGAGCACCGTCACAGAAGCAGGGGAAGGAGGGATGGGATGGTGATTTTTGGAGGGAAAATGGGAAAGGGGATAACATTTAAAATGTAAAGAAAAAAGATGACATAGACCGGCCGAGGGAAGCATGTCTGCAAGGGATACTTATAGGTAGAATTCAAAGTAACCTGCCCTGAGCCATGGGTAACTCATTGGAGGACATGGATGTCTAGGAAATGCTCTGTGACAGGCTTGGTGTTTGAAGGGTATCTCAGAATGCCTCAAAATCTTTGAACTGTTCCCCTCCAACCCTACCCTCATGAATGATAAAGTAACACCACTTGTTTGTTATTGTCTCTGTGGATGCCAACTCGAAATAGGCCAAGGTCAAACTTAGAATAAGCGAATGAAAGAGCTGTTCCCAATATTGCAAAGTTTGAGTGAAGAAAACGAACTGAGGGCAGACACCAAGCAATCGGCCAGGACAGCTGTAGCCCTGTGAAACTCTACAAGCGAAAGTCTCTGTGAGTCCTAGGGGGAAATGTAGATTTTAATGTCTCTAATTAATTCTCTTTTAAAATTTACCTTCTTCCCGGAGATGGAGAGACTGCCCAGGACTAGGCTGATGGGGGCCTGGACAGTAGGGACCTATTCTGTCTGCAGTGAAAACTTGTTTATCAGAAACAGGCCTATCCCCACCATTTTCCATAACAAAACCCCAGTATAAAGACTTTTGGATCTTGTTTGAGGAACATCTCCAAGGAACTGTTGCCATTGTCGAACTAGGAAGCAGAAAAGGAGAACTGTATAGCTAGGAGCCTTCCTGGAGCCTTCTCCCTGTCCTCCATGATTAACCACCTCTGGGCTCACTTCCCCACCCCACCAGCCATCTGCACTGGTCTAGCCTCCTTCATGTCCCTTCTTCTTATGGCCATGCCCCCGCCTCTTTGTTCTTCCCAGTATCAGTAAGGCCTATGTTCATTCATCTCCACAGTCTTGCTTCACTTTTATGAATCATATTCCATAGTTTAGATCAGAAAACTTTTCTCAATTACTTATGAGTAAACTTAATGGTCTTCTGTTTCCCACAATTTCAAGGTAAAAACAGCCCCTACCTACCAGGATATGTCACGCTAGTCTTGCAACCTTGTAATTTTCTTGGTACTGGAAACCCCTTGGACTTTGAGTACCTTGTAGAAAAAAAGAAAGAAAAATATGAAAGCCATACTCTAGGAGAAAATAATAACATAGTCTGAGATTTGATAAAATACCATGTCATGAATGTTTACGGATATAAACTCAATAGAGAAGAAGACATATCAGACAGCATGTGATGCTTTGAACAGACACATCAAAGAGAACCAGCATAGAGAGAACAAGGAAATGGTGGTTCAGGAGGGTTAGGACTGGGAAGAATGCAGCCATTGCTGAAGAACCATGAGGGAATTTATCTGTATTATGAAAAAATGATGTATCCTGACTAAATTAATCTACCCATGTGGTAACATTAAAAAATAAGATAAAATAATAAAGCAAAGGGAATGAGAACTGAGGCTGAGGATGTGCACTGCTAAGTCAGTGACCTGGTCTAAGGGCAGAGCAGGCTGCTTGTTGTTGGGGGGAATGCACAAAACTCCAAAAATAATCTCTGTATCTACTCCATAAAGCTAAAAGCAGATGCTACTCTCTGTATTGAACATTTCTGTAAACACACCATATGCTTCAAAAACTATTCACCACTTAACCAAATAAGGTTTCTAAAAGTCAAGGAAATGGTCTATCAATCTACCTGGGAAAACATATAAGTGAAGATTCCATAGCCAAGATTTGTCAAAAGATCCAAAGTCCAATGTTTTCTTCTAGAGACTTTATGAATATGCTCCTTCTTTTTCGGTTATTTTTAGACTGAGAAAATATGCTTACTTCTTTACTGTGTACATGCTTGATATTTTATTTGTAGAGTAAATCACTTGATTTATCTTGGGAAGTAAATAACATCTGTTGAAAATTTAAATTCTGTTGCTATGTGGCTTTTTTTTTTTGACCATTTTTAAACTAGATTTTTGACTGCATTCCCTGTTAATGCTAAACACATCACATAACTTTTTGTAATTTTTAATTTTATGTGTATGGGTGTCTTGCCTGCATGTATGTGTACCCTGTGCACACCTGATGCTTACAAAAGCCAGGAGGTCAAATCTCCTGGAACTGGAGTTACAAAGGTTTGTGTGTCACGTAAAATATGGATGGTGAAAGAGAAGCTGGGTTCTCTGTGAGAACAACTAATGTTCTTAACCATTGAGCCATCTGTCATATAACTTTAAAATGTGAAAGATACTCCAGAGTCTAGTTCTCATGACTGATTTAAAAATTGTGAAATGAAATGACTCTCTAAAGGTCTCCAGACAGGTTACCATTATTTTTAGTTTTCACACTGAAAACATGGTTACGGAAATTAAATGGAAAATATACAGCCGTTTGACCGCTTAGCAACCCTGCATATTAAAGACAACAAACCAGGAGTAAAATCAGTCGTGTTGGGAATATAAACCACTACAGCCCTGTTTGTTATAATTAGAGGAAAATAACTTATTTCAATGTTTTATACCAAATTATGTTTAAAATCACCTTGTTTACACAGTTGTAAATGAAAACTAGTGGATGGATTTTAAAACTGTTCTTTTTTTATTATGTATTTTGTAGGCTTACTCATCTGCTAGACACAGAATATTTCATCAATTAGATGACCCTAATCTAGAGAGAAGCAGGCTCCCTATTTTATAACGAGCCGCAGAGTAAATACTGTAGGCTTCATGGTTGCGTGGAATGTGTAACAGCTCTGCCTCTGGGGTGCCAAGGCTCCACAGACACAAGCAAAGCATCAACTGTAGTGGTTGTCCCAATTCAGCTTTATAAGTAAAAGCAGTCTCCAGGCCTGATTGGTCCAAATGGTCATGCTTTTCCAACCCTCGTTCTAACTGGAGTGTGTGTTCACACACTCGCAAAGGGACACATGTACTCTTGGTCATGCAGTGGTCTTATCTCTATAGAATTCCCCAGAACCAAACTATTATAAACAAGTTCCGTTTCCTCCGAGAGCACTGCTCAAGCAGTGTTAAGCGGATGTTTGCTTTGATGGACATAGCACGTGTCTTACAATAGATTACTTATAAGTAGGGGTGGGGGTTGGGATTTAGCTCAGTGGTAGAGCGCTTGCCTAGCAAGCGCAAGGCCCTGGGTTCAGTCCCCAGCTCCGGAAAAAAAAATAAGTAGGGGTGGATGGTGATAAACTACCCTACTGCATCAGTGGCTATAACTGTGAATGAGAAAAGACAGAGGAGCTGGAAAGATGGTTCACTGGATAACATAGTTTTTCTGCTTTTCCAAAGAATCCAAATTAGGTTCCTAGAACCCAAAATGAGCAACTCCCAACAGCCTGTAACTACTGTTCCAAGGGATCTGATGATACCCCTGACATCTTCAGGCATCACTCACACAGCTACACACACACACACACACACACACACACACACACACACATGAAATAAATTATGAAGAAGGACCCACCTTAACAAGATAATTCCTAAGTATTCAAAACGTTTTTTTATTTGTTCTTTTATGTATGTGAGTACACTGTTGCTGTCTTCAGACACACCAGAGAGGGCATTAGATCCCATTACAGATGGTTGCTGGGAATTGAACTCAGGACCTCTGGAAGAGCAGTCAGTGCTCTTAACCACTGAGCCATCTCTCCAGCCCAAGTCTTCAAAACATGAATTCATTTCCTCATTTCCCTCTTAATAAAGAATTTAGTCTCAAAATGTAGTTTGTGACACTTCCATTTCATTGGCTTATACTCCTTCCCAAGAATTAAAATACATTAATTGTAGACCAAAAGAACATACGTAGGCAAACTATTACTTAGTTCTGTGTTATTAAAATGTTCAGCACTCTGAAGATTGTTTCTGACATACATTATTTTTAAACAACTTTCCCCCTTTAATTACATAACTATATCATGCAAAAAGAACTTGTGTGCAAGGTTTATAAGTAGTAAGCGGGCACTTGGTTCAAACATAGGAGTAGGTAGTGACCAGGTTAGCTTCAAGTCCAGTCAGCAGGATCCCATTCCTGCTTACTGTTCTGTTATTTTCATCAGAAAATTATTGAGTTTGTTTTTACACACGGTTCCCAAGTTATACAGCTGGTCCTCCATGCCAAGATGAAAATCCCACTACAGCAGAAAGAGTTCCTTCCAGTAAAGTCTTTAATCGAGTTCGGATCCTACCACCTGAAAGATATTACATTGTTAGACTTCAGAGGAAGCTTCTTGTAGCATCACCCTTGCCAACGGCAGAGGAATAAAGGAAGCCACCCACCCAAGAGGATGCATAGAAACTTCTTATTTTGCTTTTGAAAAATACAGTATCATAACTGCCTGTTTCTTTCTCCTTAAATGTCAACAACAATCATCTTGATTATGAAAAGTGATGTCCCCTAATAATAAGCCTAATAAGGAAAATGAGGCCTAGTATTCACATGACCAGTGGGAAGCTGCCCTTAAGCATGACAAGGCTCTGAAGTACAAAGATTCAGGCAGGTAGCACATGGAACTGATACTCTTCGTCCTCAGAGGTGGGGTGTTGAATGGGCTGCACTGCCAGAATGGGGCCCTTTGCATGGAAAATCTCAGGTCTCATCAAACATGAGGAGTGGGGATCTTAAAATACAATAAAACAAAATATAAGCCAAGACAAGTGAGAATGAATGTCATTCCTAAAACATTTAGGATTGAGAATGAACTGCTCAAAGGGGAAAACTCAGGCAGAGTTAGAATGAACTAAAAATAGCAGGGCTCACCAGCCTACTGAGAATCACAGCCCTTGCTTCCCAGCCCTCCTCGGGCTCGATTTTCTCCCAAAGCATCTGCTGCTTCCGACACACTTTAGAATGTAAACTCCCAAAGAGGCAGACTCTGTTCACTCCTAGGTCCTGACCTTCAAACCTAATGCTCAACACGTAGGTAGCAGGCCACTGATCACCTGCAGGAGTTTCAACAGCTCTGCCTTCACACTCAGACCTACTCTTGCTGGGATGGGCTGCTATAAATCAAGAGCTGAGAGAGAGGGAGAAAGCTGTGGTAAAGAGCTACCATTGCTTGTGATGATCTTGTCATACCCACCCCTCGAGATTTTGCACCAGATTTGAAAATGAATGAGAACATGAATTTCCAGAACCCTCTCTGACATTAGTATTTGTTCCCCCACACTCTTTTTAAAAAAAATGCTGAAACCTAAAATATTCAACCACAAAATCCTGCTTCAAAGGTACAGTGAACTGGTGCAGTCAGTGCGTGGGTTAAGGGGATGCTGTCTTCTAACACCAAATAGTTCGATGCTAGCAGGTTAGCTATTGGTGCTTAATCCTTGCTGGATGCCTCAGGCTTATGCATGGCTTTTGTCGGCTTATTTGTGACTGTTCTTCACATCAGGGGCCCAATTACCTCTTCAGGGATCTCTGTCATCTTTGCTAGGACAGAGGGCTCTTAATCGCTCTGACCTGGCTAATCGCTCTGACCCGCCCATTCTCCATCTTTCTCCCACCCCTCTTTCCCACAGTCTTTTCTGAATTTAGGCATAAAGCACACTTGTCACACTATTCTTTCTGCTCCGAACTTTGTATGCTGCAGAAACGTTTGCATTCAGCCCCTGCTGGGGTTGTTTAGCTTTGCCTTGGGTGTTTGTTTTGAACAACAGAATAGAACTGATCAGAATAAAGAGGGAGCTGGTACCAATCATTCCATAGGTCAAACCTGGGGCAAAGCTCCTGTGCCAAACATAAACATTCCAAGGTCACCCTCTCACACAAGGCTGGAGAGAGAAGGAAGCAGGAGAAATCAGTTTTCGTGGCTGCGAAAAGCTGGAGAGTGAGGATGAGAGGGAAGTATCTGGGCTTCTGGACATGAGTGGGTAGCCTATCACCTGGGACTCTCTGTTTAAAATTTTTATTAATTCTTTGTGAATTTCACATCATGCACTCAATCTCACTCATCTCCTCATCCCTCCATCACCCTTGCAACCTCACTCCCCAAAAAATAAACAAAACTAAAGATAAATAAATAAGAAAAAACCAACTCGCAGTGGAAGTTGCAGTGTGCCAAGATTTGTCGGGTAGTATATAGCCTTTGTACAAACAGCTTCACTCATGACATGCTGGCTGGTCTTGTGTGTTAAACTTGACCCAGGATGGAGTCATCACAGAGAAAAGAGATTCAGTTGAGGAAATGCCTCCATGAGATCCAGCTCTGGGACATTTTCTCAATTAGTGATCAAGTAGGGGAGGGCCCAGCCCATTGTGGGTGGTGCCCTCCCTGGGTTGGTGGTCCTGGGTTCTATAAGGTCACATGCTGAACAAGACAGGGGAAGCAATCCAGTAAGCAGCACACCCTATGCCCTCTGCATCAGCTCCTGCCTACCTACCCTGTTTGAGTTCCTGTCCTGACTTCCTTTGGTAATGAACAGCAATGTGGAAGTGTAAGCTGAATAAACCCTTTCCTCCCCAACAAGCTTTTTGGTCATGGTGTTCTGTTGCAGCAATAGAAACCCTGACTTAGACAACTTGCAAACATTCATTGCAATGACTCATTGATCTGGTTTAAGGCTTCTGGCTTCTGCTACATTATTTATACCTTATTTATACTGGATATTATACTCATGGAGTCTCCTCTTGGATATCCTGTTGTTGCCCTGTATCATGGAGATCCTACAGCTTTGGATCTGCAGGACTGGTCCCTTCACGTGCTCCAGCAGGTCACAGATGGAGTAGATGTTGGGGTGGGCCAATTCAAAACCCTGGATCTGGGACTGGGTGGTAACAGAGTTGGTCAGTCCACCGGCGGCACCACCAGGATCAGCTTTCCTGTTTTGCCCAGCTGATGGCAGTTCTCCTGTTCAGGCAGTTGGCATGGGGTCCTGTGTTCACACCATCAGGACAGTTCTCTTCTTACACTCAGGCCACTAGGGCTAACTCTCCAGCAATACCCCAGTGAACGGTGGGGCCAGCTCACTTCCTATCACCTAGGATCCTGACAATCTTATATGTGCAAAGGATGGGAACTTGTATTTCCTTGATGGGGTATGTAACCAGCCATTGTCCACACCACAGAAAGAACCAGAACCAGAAAGCCTTGGAGGGTAAGCTTCTCTTCTCCTGTCTGTGGACCTATTTTATTCTTAGCTCTTTCTATAGACACATCTCCTTTGCTGGTCAGTGAACTATATGGGACCAAGCCATACTCACTTCTGAATTTGCCTGGGACAGTGCCATGAACCCTCTGCTCTGGGTCCCCATACCACCACCCCAGGAAATGGGTAAAGATGTATCTCACCTCAGAACTTTCATCCAGGCTTAAACCCTAGAACACAGCTATGGCAACTGACCTGAACTTTCCAAAACATAGGCTTTGGGAAAGTTCATTTGTGCTCCGGGAAGTTCAAGGAAAAACACACAAATGAATAATGTGTATGTGCAAGTGCATGAGCATACACATTCACATGAGCGTGTGCATGTGCATGCACACCACACACACACACACACACACACACACACACACACACACACTTGTGCCAACTAAAGAGAAGAGAAAATTGAGGAAGGCAGTAAGTCCTGAGTTCACATCATCAGTTTCACTGAACTCTAGTCTTAACACAGAAGTATGTCTCACAGAGGATCTTAAATTTAGTACCCCAGGATATGTGTGACATCTCAGAGCAACAGGTTAGAATATGACTCAAAAGATGTCACTATACATTTCCTAGTTTCTATTAGCAGGTAACAAAAGTGAACCCCATCAAGACCTCTAGACAGTAACAGCCACACATAGAGAGGCTTAAAACATCACCAGTGCCTTCTTCCTCAGTCCCTGGATGATGCAAGGTTGAGATGGAGGTAATGGCCATGCCTCCTCAGAAGTCTTTAAGTGAGGACACTTCCTTCAGGCAACTCCAGATTCAGCCTCTGTCTTCATACAGACTTCTCTTTGGTGTGCATGTTTTTGTTGTTGCTGCTGGCTTGAGTGCTGAGGTTAAATACTTACTCCCACTGGACATCACTGAACCCTAGACTTGCCCTCCATTTTTGCTTCTTACAAGGGTACTAACTGTCAATTCTATGGTCTATTTGATAATTCATATTTGTCTTATATGGAGACCATTAATTATACTGGCAAAGGCTCTTTTCCAAAATATAGTTTGAATAGGGAAGGAAGACCTAGAGAGGTTTGTTTGTTTGTTTGTTTGTTTGTGACTTCAGCTCCAAGGGATCTGATGTATTCTTCTCACCTCCACAGACACGAACACAAACACACACATATATAAACAGACATGAATATAAATAGCTAATAAAAATCCTTTTCATATATTTATATGGTCAATAGCTCCTAATGTCAAGACATGGAAATATCTTTTGGAAGACAAGACCCTTTGACCCAAAACATCTACACCACTTAAGAACAAGATTGCAAAGTGTAGAATGCATCCACTTCTTTGAAGAAGACTTTGCCCTTAGCCTTGTGGGAGAGCATAAAGGGACACGAAGGGGACTCCCAATATCTGAAGATGATTATAAGGATGAACTCACTGGCTGCAGGAGAAATATCCGCAACCTAAATGTCCACATGCATGGCATTCAAGTTTCAGTCCCATCACAAACAACCCTGCCCTTTGAAAGCCCCATGTGAACAGTTCATGACTACAAAAGATCCAGTTCCATTAAATTGGTGTACAGTACCCCTATCCTCCAAAATGGACCAAGAATATTTGTATGAAAATCAAATACAGAGAACCAGGCTGGCCCAGGGGATTTCTGAGCATCAAATTTACTTATTAAAGCTAATCAAGATACAAAATACAATCAACAATGGCTTTCTGGTTTGAGCATAAATGATGCAGCAAAATCACATTGTCCTCCTCACAGAGAAACAAACCTTAACCCTAGGCAATAAAAAAAATATGTAACTTTTACCTTCTTTTAGGGTTACCTATTCTTTGCATTAACTGTGGGTTATTTGGTGTGTCTATGTGACCCTATAAGTATGTGAAAATTGTCCTCATCTTGATTTAGGTAACACTTTTCTAATGACACAACCACTGGGTTTTTACAATAGAGAAAGTCTCCATACATATGTCATGACTCCACCTCTAACAGGCATACAGCTTTCAAAATTAAAGCCAACTCAGAGTTCTCTTAGTCTGTACTATTTTTTGAAATACATTTTTTTCACTTCGAGATTGTTTGACTTGGGAAGGCATTTCCAGCATTCCTTGTCATTGAATTCCAGTTCTTGTAACTTTGAGAGGTCATGGTGCATTGTCTGGGATTGCAGTCTGAATTCCCGGTGGGGAAGTTTGAGCCCATCCAGCTGCCATACTTTATCATATAGAAGCTCTGGAAGGGGGCATGTAGCTGAGGGATGCAGATTTCAAGCAGCTGGGGCTTTAGGTTGATGCACTTGGAGACACGAGGGAGGAAGCACAATGCACACAGAGCATCCAGTCTGGGAAGCAGGCACTCCAAAATAATAGTCCAGAAAGGACTAGCAAATCCAAGAAAAGTAATAATCCTCAACAGGTATGTGGCAATCATGCATGGACATGGTCCGTTATCTCTGAAACTGACAAACTGTAGTCTTTTTTCTATCTATGGAGGGGTGGGGGGCGGGGGGAATGACATACTATGTCACCCAAAAGGTCTTCGGAATTTTAGTCCTTCTGACTCAGTGCTGCATCTGGGATTAGAGACATATGCCACTATGTCTGACTAAAGTTTATTTTTTTGATCTGTATTTCGGATAGGTTATCTCTTACAATGGTAGCAATACCCACACACATATAATGGCAGAGACAGAAATGGGAAAAGGAGATTGCGTTCCTAGCATAAGCCCTATGATAGGGACAACTGATAAACAGGGGGCAAGGTAAGGACCATGTGGCATCTGCTAATTTGCAAGCTGATGGCACATTTCATCACTTGCCAGGCAGTCAGTGATACCCTTGTGCCCCATCCACCCTCCAGTTCTATCACTGACTGGTCTGCAAGTGAGCAACAACATAGCTCCCTTTTAGCCTCTCTAAAAAGATCATAGATCTGATTTAGACCATGCACAGCAACAAACATGACAAAGAGAATCATAAATCTTACCAAACCTATTCAGTTCCCTTCTATGACAGCCTGACAGCCTCCATAAACAATCTGTGCAGTTGAGTTTACACTGAACATTGGCCTGAGGTTGGTATTCAGTAAATACCAAACAAGAGGATCTGCACTGTTCCCCTATAAACACGTGACCCTTATCGTTGGCTATCCACTGGCAACAGTTTTACTCACAGGAGGAAATTTGACTTTAAACATATTAAGTAAATAATAAATAGTGGTGACACAAAGATACAGCGAAAGCTTTGAAGGTGTGATGCATGTGTGAGTAAAAAAAAGTTTACATTTTTCTCATCAATTTTCAGATGCTACTTAATTTATTGGTACTGTCTGAGTTCAGTTTTCTACTGCTGTAATAAAATCCAAAAGCCACTTGGGGAGAGAAAGGTTTATTTCAGTTTACAGTTCCACATCACAGTCATCATCCAAGGACATTAGAGCAGGAACTTAAGCAGGAGCTGATGCAGAGGTTATGGAGGAGTGCTGCTTACTGGATTGATCTCTATGGCTTCCAGAGCCTGTTTTTTATCGAACCCAGGACCACCAGCCCAGGGGTGACACCACCCATAGTGAGCTGGACTCTACCAGATCATTAATTAAGAAAATTCACCACAGGCTTCTTCCAAGACCAATTTAGTATGAGCATTTTCTCAATTGAGTTTTCCTCATCCCAAATGACTCTCGCTTGTGTGAAGTTGACATAAAACTAGCCAACACAGGCACTGTCAGAATTCAGAAACATGAAAAATATTTTAGAGGGCAATGACAACTGTGAATTTCACTAAGGATAAGCATAAAACAGAACCTAAAAATAACAATCTACAGTGCAAATAGAGAATCAGGAAGCAACGCCTAAAGAAGTTATGGTAGCTTCAGTAACTATTGGTAGGAAGTGGGAGGAGGAATATGTGGGCAAAGGTATTTCTATTCAAAAAATTATAGAAACCATTTCAGAACACTTGCCCCCCAGGTTCATATGAGGAAATGTTGATACTCAAAGCAAGGGACTCAAGGCTCATCCCAGGGATTGCAAGGACCAGTGGCCACTGAAAAACCTAGGACTAATCATTTATAAATGTTTCCAGGTGCTTTTACTTCCATTTTAAAAAATATCAAGGAGAGGGCTTGAGACATGGCTCAATGGTTAAGAGCACTGGCTGCTCTTCCAGAGAACCTGAGTTCAATTCCCAGCAAGCACATGGTGGCTCACAACCATCGGTAATGGGATCTGATGCCTTCTTTTGATGTGTCTGAAGACAGTGACAGTGCACTCATATATATAAAAAATTAAATAAGTAAATCATATATATATACATATATATACATACATACATACATACATACATACATACATACATACATACATACATGTATATAAACACATACCTATGAAGAAAGCCAGCTTCCTAATGTTGAGGACACCCTTCACAGAATTGGTAGAGAAGCATGAGGAGAGAGGGATAAGACAATGGGGAAATGCCCCTAGAGATGTGCCAATAATTGCCACCATGTGGATGCAAGTGCTGAGCCAGCAATGCGGCTGAAGAACCTGAAGCACCCGGAGGAACGTTCTGGTCCTCCAGTTCTGCTGGCAGGTGAGCAAAGACAAGAATTCAGAACACATCCCAGGAGAGGGAAGGGCAGTGACCTATACGTTGATGGGATAGTTAAAGCCGAGTATGTGGCTCCTCGGTGCTGCACACAGAGTGCCTGAAAAACTATAAAATGATGAGACTCTTTGCTTGTGGGGAGCCTGATGATGATCTACATGAACCTACCTAGAGTTCCCAGTGAGATACAGTCACTCTCCTGAGGTTTAAGTGTTTGAGAGAAGGAAAAAGTGAGCCTTCTTTTATAATATCCCGAGAATGTTTTCCCCATATAATTTGTATATTCCATTATGAAGTATTAATGGGATTTTTCAGTCAATTAAATGCTGTATGCAAATGTCATCAAAATGTAATTAGTGGTAAATTAAAAGTGGCCATGCAATGGAAATTGGTGTGAAAATCATCTGTCCCCTACTGACTAGTAATAGCCACCATTTGTTGAGTGCGTACTAGGTACCAGGCAGTGTGCCAAGGACCTAGAATCATCATTTTGCAGCACCAGGCCTTCAAAACACCCACATAAGTTGGATGGTAGGTTCTTTGGCTTATAAAAAAATGAGTGGGTCACAGAAACACCTCAATATCCTTTTCAAAGCAGTCAACTAGTAAATGGTGCAGCAAGTCCAACCGGTTTAAACTGGCTCCAAAGCCAGGCACTAAAGCCCAGCATCCTGTGAGCACAATGTACTGCTGATCTGTGAAGCTGCTGCTTTCCTTTCTCCCTAGGGCTCTACAGCTCTTCAGTAGGCTCTAGAGTATTTCTAGAAAAGGCTCACATCACAACTCTGAGGATCCTATTTCAAATCCACAGAATCCATACCTAATGCCACAAAGTGTTATTCTAGGAAGCAAGGGAAAGATGGGAGGCAGGAAAAGGTGAATCCTTGGGAAATGGACTCCTGATAGACTGGCTTATGTGGGGATGTTCTGGGTTAGTGAGGGACCCTGTCTCAGACTAATACCCGAGCTGTCCTCTCATCTCAGCATATGCTAGCATGTACTTGTATGGTAAGGCATGTACTGGTAAGAAAAAAATTCCACCTTCAACAAGTGAACGTATTAAGTTCCATAACAATAAAACACAGAAGCTAAAGTAGTATTTCTATTACTGTTATTTCTATATCTCTGGGGATCTGAGGTAATTTGGGAGATCAAAGTAGCTTTCTGGGTCTCTACATCTATGGCTGTGAAACTGGGAGTATAAGTATACCTTAGAGTTTGTTGTGATGAAAAGATTTGATGTACAGAAACCAGAAGAGCCCCTGGTACACCAAAAGCACTCTGTGTCGTTAGTGGTGGTTTCCTCTGTCATCAAACCATTCTGGTTGCTACAAAAGGACATAGACCTATTGATCTAGCTAACTTGGAATTCCTGCTGACCCAGTTTCAAAGTGATGACTCTTTTGAAGCTGTTGCTCATTCGATGTCACTACCCATTTTCTTGGTTCAGAAGAAGTTAGCTATTTGATCTTCATCTCTGTGTCTTTTCACTCAAAACAGTTCTTTTTCTTCAATATTCCTCTAAATCCAAACAAAAGTCAGGTGTCTGAATGACCACATATTGCAACGTGTTTGAACAGAATGCATATACCCTCTGTCTTAGTTACTTTTCAATTGCTGTGACAAAATATCATGACAAAGGCAATTTAAAAGTGTTTAATTTGTGGCTCATGGTTCCAGAGAGTTGGATTCCATAACTAACATGGCAGAGAACATGGGAACAGGAAGGCAGGCATGGAGTTGCAGCAGTAGATGAGATCTAACCTTCAGACAACAATCATGAGGCAGAGAGAGCTAATACAGAATTACTTGAGCTTTTGAAATCTCAAAGTCCATCTCCAGTGACACACCTCCTCTAACAAGACCATACCTCCTAATCCTTCCCAAACAGTTCCGCCAGTATTCAAATATATGAGCCTATAGGGATCATTCTTATTCAGACTACTTTACCCTCCAATATCAATTCCAAGTTTCCTTCTATACTCTCAGCACCTACATGACTTCCATACTTATCTATCATTCTGTTGCATTTACTAACTCTGTTACTGTTTAACACTAAGTAAACTGTGTAAAACATCTTTGCTCTCTGCCTACTACCTTGTCTTCTTCATGTAAGGTACTTAGAAGACTTTATTTTTTCAGGAAATGAGTAAGCAAATGACCCTACATCAAGTAGTTTGCAATATCATGCTCTAGTTTGGTGATGTGGTAGGAGAATTTTAGGAAAGAAAGAAAAAGAAAGAAAGAAAGAAAGAAAGAAAGAAAGAGAGAGAGAGAGAGGGAGGGAGGGAGGGAGGGAGGGAGGGAGGAAGGAAGGAAGGAAGGAAGGAAGGAAGGAAGAAAGAAAGAAAGAAAGAAAGAAAGAAAGAAAGAAAGAAAGAAAGAGAGAGAGAGAGAAAGAAAGAGAGAAAGAAAAGAAAAGGAAGGGAAGGGAAGAAAAGCAAAAGTAGATACATGCAAAAAGGCATATTGAAGTCCAGAGGAAACTAGGTACAGACTTCCAAGAGTCATCTCCTAATGGATCACAAAAGGTGCTCTTAATTCCCTAGCACCAAATTGTGACGTATGTCAGGTACTATCTACTAGGGAAGTTCACCAAGAGATGCTGGTGGGGACAGATAATACCTAGCATGGGCCAAAATTCTAATTCCCAAAAAGAAAGCAGTAAAATGTGAGAATCTAATTAATAGCTTAGTGGTCATGATCATTAACACATTAGAATTTGTTTATACATGTTTGTGATAGGTAACGCATGCCTATGCTAATGATCTTTGGCTTGCCGGCTAGGATGTCTTGTAAAGAAGAGAAGATATAGCCTCAACCAGTGCTCCAAGACACTTGACAGGCACTTCACACTTGCTGCAGAAAAGACGAGTCTGATCTAGTTAAACTCCCTAATGAAAACATTTAGAAACAGATTTCCTCATTGTCAGGAGACTCTCAGAGAAGATCTGCGTTTTTCTCAGATGTCATCTTGACTTTGTGATTCCTTGGTTTCTTTTCTTTCCAATAGTCAAAACCATGTACTAACTTTCTTTTAACCAAAACTGTCTCATTTATTCATTATTCGTGTGTATTCATGTGTGTGTGGTGCAAAGGCACCCAATGCACAGCACACGTGTGAAGGCATGAGGACAACTCTCGGGAGTTAGCTCTCTCCTCACACCTAATGGGGTCCAGGGATCAAGCCCAGATCAGCAAGCTTGCATGCAAGCACTTCTACCCCCAAAGCCGTTTCCCTGACTGATAAAATTGTTCAACACCCTGCATCTGATTCCTGGGTCCCCACCTATGCTAAGAGTATATTACTGATAGCTGTATTTGTTATGCCTCAAGAATGACATAGTGGATTTAAGAAAAGGAAATCCACTGGTGTCTAGATCAGCACAAGACAGATAAGGTAAAAAAAAAATCACCTTCCCGAACAAATCAATTCTTATATCATCAATAAATTAGAAAAAATAGACAATAATAAACAAACAAAAAACCTTAGAAACAAATATGAAAAGAAAAACAAGTAAGGATGGGGATAGCAAAGAATCCTGGGATTTAAGGCAAAGGATCACTGTATGACAACCAAATTCTTAGGGACCAATTAAAAGAGCCACACCACCTGCTGCTGTCATTCTCTCATGGTCCCATAGTATTTTATCTCTGCTCCTACTTACAAGCAGTCACTATAAAAAAAATAATACTTAGCAAATCTGTATGTATCTTGAGTACTAACACCGTGCAGGGATTTGGTCTTGGTCATCTGGGGTGACCACAGGAACAATTGGAGGACATGCTGAGAGGAAGAGACAGCCGCAGTTCTCACTGAGTACTCCTAACAGTAACAGATGAATGGACAGATAAATGAATGGAATGCATGTAAATGAATGAAGAAGGTGGATGAATCAAGAGAGTGAACACTGATCTTCGCGGGGCGGGGAATGGAGTCATCAGCATGATACCAATTCTGTCCTGAAGTCACAGCAGTCTGCCAGAACCACTGCTAGCACAGAACCCTTGTGGGCTTTTTCCATCTTTTATAAATCCCTCCCTTCCTCTGCCTCAGTGTCAAGCATTCATTTCACTTAGTCTATTAAAAAGATTCCATTTGCTCCTGAACCAGATCCATGCTGGCACTAGGTGTATGTGTCGGTGTGGAAGTATGAGTCAATGTTCACGCACATGAGTTTTAAAGTTTCATTTTGTTTCTGGACACCATAGCTGATGATTCCCATCTGAGAAGCACAACCAAGCTTCAGTTCCAGTCCCTCAGGATAAAGCTCCTCCCAGAGCTAAAGGCATCTCCACAGCCTGCTTGGAACAACAGGCCTCTGTCTGCAGATGGCTTTAAATCATGAGACAGATTTCTACCTTCTGCCCTTTGTCTGACGGAAAGTCATATTTAATATTATTTCTCTCCGAGCTTCAATTTACAAATGAATCTGCTTTTCTATTTCAAGGACTGAAAAAATAAGCAAAGCAGCTGGGCTTACAATAAATCATCAGATAAACTATGTGCAGAAAGTGCCTGGCAAACACAGCGGCCATCATCGAAGAGACATTCCACTCCGTGCCACCGTGGCTGACCTGAGGCGCCACCTTATACTAAACATGTCTCAGCTCACTGAATCTGGAAAGGCTTCCTTACATAAGCCATGGTGATCCCAAATCAAGAGGAAAGGCTGTCCTGGGGTGGGGGCAGGCGGTGTCTGAGGTTTCTCTTTCTCAGCCCACACTTTCATCTCTGATGAAAATAACAGACCCAAGAGAAGATGGCTTTACCGGATCATTAGTGAGGCCAGGACAACCTATCAGAAAACAACAACAAAAAATAACCTAGAGCACTTTCACTCAAGGTTTTCCATCAACTGGCCTTTGCAGGGATGCTCTCAGAGAGATGGGGGCTTTTGGATCTGTCCTTGGCTTATATTCCTCTGTGAGCCGGGTTTACCACTGCGAGACTTTACCACCACTGCACTATGGAGGGGCTGAAGATACCAGTGCAGAAGGTCCAACTGTGAATTCACGTTTCCTCTCTGGGTTCAATCAACGTCAAGGCTATTACAAAATTTTTATTTCCACAGACAGTCTTGATATTTTTTCTCTAGCCAAAAGAAGTTAGGAGCACTGAGATAAATATCTATAATAATGATGAGACTCAAGAGAAAGTATTCCCAAGATGCCATCTGAGAAATTCAAGCCTAAAGGTCAGTCTTGCCTACCTTTTGCTTCTACTTCTCCCTAGCATGCCACAGAACCCATCTGTCTTTCCCCTGAAGCAAAAGTAGGATGTTCACTCATTCCAGAATTCCCTTGCTCTACCTGATCCTAAAGACACAGGACAGAGGGTAGAGTCTGAGCTTGCTAAGTGTGCTCTCCCCTTACTACAATAAAGTAACTCCCCTCAACCCAATCAAATATCTCCACAATCATCCACTAAGTCAATCCAAGCATAAAAACAAACAAGTGGCCTCATCTCTGGCCTCTTCATTTCTGAAGGTTTCTGTGTCATGTTAAATTGACACCTTAAATTAACACATCATGTTCTGTGCTGAGGGACGAAGGATGCTGTGTCACTTATCAGAGAGAGGGGCCACTGAGTAAAACTGGCTATTTAGGCAGCTTTTATACATTATTGGCATCTGATTCAGAAATAACCCTTCTTACTGCCCACAGTAACACACCTTCTGCATTCTGTCTCATGCAGGGCTCATGGTTCAAAGCCCCATGGAAGACTCTGAAGGATTCCTAGTGCCTCTGAGATCTGTCAGACTCCACAAGGGGTATCTTCTTTGGAACTGAGCAAGTACACACAAAAAAAAGAAGGCCTGCTCCTTTCTGACGGTCTTACCACAGAAGCAAGGTCAGTGCAGGACAGCAATGATGAAATATCAAGCAGATGCACTTTAGAGGACAGCATCTCAGAGGGGCAATTTCTCCTATGTCACTGGCTTTTCTAAGGTAATAAGTGGAATTTTTTAAGTTAGATTTTTTAAACAAATATTTGTATCAATACGTATTATCCAGAAGCCAAGCTCTTCAAAACTATGAACTATTATCATCTCCCTTAGAAAAGCCCTGTTTACTGTGGTGTAACCCAGAATAGCTGCTTTTATAGCAACTTCTTTCTTGGATAGACCTGATTATTTTTTCCTGCTCCACGCTCCAGTCCTAAGAACTCCATTCAATCCAGCCGCCTACAGTGGTTACAGAAAGACTCCCATGTGACTTCTATGTTTAATTCCAGCTGTGATGAGTTCCTTTTAATACATAAATGACTTCAGAGCTCAGCTCAGCTTCCATGTTGGATAATGAGGGGAGTGTGACACAGGGTCAGCAGACACCAGCTCTGCATCCTAAGGGGATTAAGACATCAAACAAACGATGCATTTACAATTTAACTGCTCCAAGCAAGTGCAAGGCATGTGGCCATTTAGCTGAAGAACATATGCATTCGTGCCCTCTTTTGTAAAAAGCATAGAAAGATAAGACCCAATCCAAGAGAAAGGGTAGGGACATGTGAGTTCTATTTCTAGCTAAGACAAAGTCAACTTCCAAGGCTCAATCTCTTGTATTGTACATAATGTAAAAGTAAAAAGTCTGTATAGGAATCTTTCAGTTCTCCCTCCTATATGTTGCTTACACACTAGCAATAAGTAGGACATGTCTAGGATTCCTGCAGTAAAGCTACACACTTGATGCAGTACAGGCTAAACCCTTGCTAAAAGTTACAAGACAAAATCTACTGTTACCACCCTTACACTGGGCTGGGACTCATATACAAAAAGATACTGAAGTCTGGTGAGCAAATCAGAATTACAAGTGTTCAGGTTCCAAGACATGCGGAGTTGGCCTAGTTAAAAGTGCAAGCCAGCCTCCTGCAATCTAATGGCCCTTTCTGACCTGCAAGGGGACGAGGTACTCATGTGGAGGACATGCAGGCAAAGCATTGAAAGAGTTAAACTAAATAAGGATATTTAAGAGGAGCTCAGATCCCATGTGTGTTAAAAATCTATGTAATGCTTAGCCCTTGCAAGGATCATATAAGAAATTAAACACACGAAAGAAATTATATGAAATTAGTTATAATAGTGTTTTCACGTGTGGAAACTTGTACTTAGAAGTTTTCATTGGAAGGTTTGCCAACCCTTCTAAATAACTAAGGAGGAGAAAGGAGGAGGAAAATCAACACAACTCCGTGTATATATAAACACATATAGGACATTCTAGAGCTCTGTGTGGACTTAAATGTCGACTTTTAAGTCAATTTCAGGAATGAGTAAGTTTCCCCCTTTAAAAAACAAATGAAAGGACGGGAGAAGTGGCTCAGTGTTTAAGAATGTTTGCTGCTCCTGAGAGGAACCTAAGTGCGGGTCCTAGCACTTGTGTGAAGCAATTCACAACGCCTGAACTCTAGCTCCACAGAATTCAACATCTTCTCCCATGGGCACCTGTATTCAAATGCACACACACACACACAGAGAGAGAGAGAGAGAGAGAGAGAGAGAGAGAGAGAGAGAGAGAGAGAGAGAGAGAGAGAGAGAGAGAGACACAGAGAGAGAGAGAGAGAAATATTTTTAAAATAAATCTTTAAAAAGTTATTAAAAACCAGAAGACAATAAAGCTACTGAGAAGTTTGAAGTGTTTCTGAAACACTAAATAGATTCAATTTTGTGATGGGAAAGGCCGGCATTTCTCTGGGTTGACTAGAAATTATAACAACCTAGGTGCACATAGGGACCGTGCAGAATGGACAATGGTGTGCTTTCATAAAAACCGGGCAGACAAAAATGACACAGAGTTTACATCTGTGCTGTGTGCACTTGGCCCAAGCTATCTGAAATTAGGGAGAAGTTTAATCAATATGCTATGACTCATTTCCACATAAATCATGGGAAAACACAGTGCCCAGTGTTTGATTGTTCGGGGGTACTTTTTAATAAGATTTTTTTATACTTCTCCCTTCAACCACAGGAGGTGGCACCTTGCCAAGAGGAAGGGAACTTCCATACAGTGCCTGTAACTAGGACTCACCTATGGGAGCGTGGGAGGCTTGCGGGCTACCGGAGAAGGGAGGAGTGCGGCACTAATAATGCAGCTATGGGCATGCTTTGAAGTTCACAGCATTTTAAGCTCCTGGGACTAATGGTGTTGAAAATCTAAGAGCATAAATAAAACTATTCCGGCTGGTTCCTGTATACTAATGTACACCCAGGTGACCAGAGCATATGAAAGGAAATAGTTTACCCACGAGAAGAGACTGACCTCGGCTTTGTGAATTATTTCTTCCACTCAAAATTAATGATGCCTTTGTTCTTGATCAGTTTTCATTACAGTCTATGTTAGATTCTTATTCCTGGGGATGTGGGGACGGGGATACGCTCACTCACCTTCAGGAAAGGTCCATCCAATTTAATTTATCACAATACCTTTAGATTGAGGGATTAAAAATTGTATTAAAAACACACATAATATATATATATATATATTACATATAGTATGTATAATGTGAACTGACACCATGGCCACAGCACCTCTGATAAAGAACTACATTTAATGGGGCTGGCTTACAGGTTCAGAGGTTCAGTCCATTATCATCAAGGCTGGAAGCATGGCAGCACGCAGGTAGTCATGGCACTGGAGGAGCTAAAAGTTCTACATCTTGTTTTGAAGTCAAACAGAAGAAGACTGACTTCCAGGCAGCTAGAACGAAGGTCTCTCGAAACCCACAGTGACACACTTCCTCCAACAAGGCCACACCTCCTAATAGTGCCACTCCCTGGGCCAAGCATATTCAAACCACCACAATAGAACAGGAAGAAATCAAACTGGTACTAAACTGGAGGCTACCTCATTGATTGCCTACACAAGCCCACACATAATCAGTGTGTTCAATATTCCAGCCCAGATGGAGGAATGGGGCCCATAAGGCTCTACCTCTAATCTCCATGTTGAGAAGCTACAAGCAATAGTCAGCTGCTAAGGAAAGTCGGCTTTCTTCAGGTGGGAGTCTCTGGGAGGTTGCCTCTATAATAGTGGATAGCACTGCTCCCATATGCATGAAGGCACAACTAATTGGACCAATAGGTGATATATATTTTAAAGAGGACATGATGTTGAGAGGACCCAGCAGAAAAGGAAAGAAGGCGTAAGGGATAGCATTGATCAAAATAAAATATATTTGTGTATGAAGGGGAAACAATTTGTTATAAAATATATGGCAGCGAAACTGCAAGGGCAGGGGCGGGGGGCGGGGTACCTGGCAGGCCCATGACAAGGAGGCCTCCTTAGAAATCACAGCATGTGACAAATCTGGTATAAGGAAGGTTTCAGTGGGGAAAGGGAGAGGACTGAGGACCTAGAGAAGGGTAGAGGCAGACAGACAGAAGCAGAGCCAGGAGGGCAGAGAAAAGGGAACAGAGAAAGACAGAAGAATAGATAAAACGAGAGGACAGCAGGGAAAGCATGGGAACTGTGAGAGAGAGAAAGATGGCAAAGGTCTATGCAACACCAGCACCTGGTGTCAAGGAGTGGCAACAGGCGACAACTTGAGCTGTTGCTAGGTCCCTGGGAGGAGCCTAGCAACATCGCCTATAAGCTAACACAAATGAAATTCAAATTTTAGAGGAAGGCAGAAGGAGTAATGAGGGAATTAGTACACCTGCACCTATAGATTCAGAACAGGCTTTCTTAGCTCCATAAATCAACATGGGCTCTTAAAGGAAATAGCTGGGCTTTTCCATGTTAGCCACAGGGAAACAAACAAAATAAGAAAAAAAGAAAAACAAAAGCACAAAAGGAAATATAGGGTAGATATTACCTGCTGCTTGAAGCTTTGTTTGTTTGTTTTTAAGTTTTTACGTGAAAGTTTAGACTCAGAACCTTTACAGGATATCAACATAACCTCTTGGCTTTTTTTTTTTTTTTTTTTCCTGACAGCTGGTCTAGTTTCACCAAACTTTTCCTGACTGATTTTTCATAATTTTCATTTTCTAGACTATGATTCAGTAAGTTCTTCATTGAGTCTTCACTTTCTGCTGCTTTTTTTATTATTATTTAAGAATACTAATTTTTTTTATTAACTTGAATATTTCTTATATACATTTAGTGTTATTCCTTTCCGGTTTCCGGCAAACATCCCCTCCCCCCTCCCCTTCCTTATGGGTGTTCCCTCCCCACCTCCCCCATTGCCGCCCTCCCCCAACAATCTAGTTCACTGGGGGTTCAGTCTTAGCAGGACCCAGGGCTTCCCTTCCACTGGTGCTCTTACTAGGATATTCATTGCTACCTATGAGGTCAGAGTCCAGGGTCAGTCATTGTATAGTCTTTTAGGTAGTGGCTTAGTCCCTGGAAGCTCTGGTTGCTTGGCATTGTTGTACATATGGGGTCTCGAGCCCCTTCAAGCTCTTCCAGTTCTTTCTCTGATTCCTTCAACTGAGGTCCTATTCTCAGTTCAGTGGTTTGCTGCTGGCATTCGCCTCTGTATTTGCTGTATTCTGGCTGTGTCTCTCAGGAGCGATCTACACTTCTGCACTTCTTTGCTTCATCCATCTTGTCTAATTGGGTGGCTGTATATATATGGGCCACATGTGGGGCAGGCTCTGAATGGGTGTTCCTTCAGTCTCTGTTTTAATCTTTGCCTCTCTCTTCCCTGCCAAGGGTATTCTTGTTCCCTTTTAAAGAAGGAGGAAGCATTCACATTTTGATCATCCGCCTTGAGTTTCATTTGTTCTATGCATCTAGGGTAATTCAAGCATTTGGGCTAATAGCCACTTATCAATGAGTGCATACCATGTATGTCTTTCTGTGATTGGGTTAGCTCACTCAGGATGTTATTTTCCAGTTCCAACCATTTGCCTACGAATTTCATAAAGTCATTGTTTTTGATAGCTGAGTAATATTCCATTGTGTAGATGTACCACATTTTCTGTATCCATTCCTCTGTTGAAGGGCATCTGGGTTCTTTCCAGCTTCTGGCTATTATAAATAAGGCTGCGATGAACATAGTGGAGCACATGTCTTTTTTATATGTTGGGGCATCTTTTGGGTATATGCCCAAGAGAGGTATAGCTGGATCCTCAGGCAGTTCAATGTCCAATTTTCTGAGGAACCTCCAGACTGATTTCCAGAATGGTTGTACCAGTCTGCAACCCCACCAACAATGGAGGAGTGTTCCTCTTTCTCCACATCCTCGCCAGCATTTGCTGTCACCTGAGTTTTTGATCTTAGCCATTCTCACTGGTGTGAGGTGAAATCTCAGGGTTGTTTTGATTTGCATTTCCCTGATGACTAAAGATGTTGAACATTTTTTTAGGTGTTTTCAGCCATTCGGGGCATTCCTCAGCTGTGAATTCTTTGTTTAGCTCTGAACCCCATTTTTAATAGGGTTATTTGTCTCCCTGTGGTCTAACTTTTTGAGTTCTTTGTATATTTTGGATATAAGGCCTCTATCTGTTGTAGGATTGGTAAAGATCTTTTCCCAATCTGTTGGTTGCCGTTTTGTCCTAACCACAGTGTCCTTTGCCTTACAGAAGCTTTGCAGTTTTATGAGATCCCATTTGTCGATTCTTGATCTTAGAGCATACGCCATTGGTGTTTTGTTCAGGAAATTTTTTCCAGTGCCCATGTGTTCCAGATGCTTCCCTAGTTTTTCTTCTATTAGTTTGAGTGTGTCTGGTTTGATGTGGAGGTCCTTGATCCACTTGGACTTAAGCTTTGTACAGGGTGATAAGCATGGATCGATCTGCATTCTTCTACATGTTGACCTCCAGTTGAACCAGCACCATTTGCTGAAAATGCTATCTTTTTTCCATTGGATGGATTTGGCTCCTTTGTCAAAAATCAAGTGACCATAGGTGTGTGGGTTCATTTCTGGGTCTTCAATTCTATTCCATTGGTCTATCTGTCTGTCTCTGTACCTTTCTGCTGCTTTTGACAGCTCTCTGGTTCTTCTTCATTCCTAGTGAGTCGTCTTCCTCTATCTTCCACGAGTGACTTCCTGGAAACTCTTATCTTTGACTACTTCCTCATGACAAAAAGAAAAACAATGGCTGTTGAATAGTTCTGTCATTTTATTTTCTTCCAATTCATTAATCCTCACATTCAGCTGTTAAGTCTTTTAAGTCCATCCTCTTGTTTTGCTAGGTTTCATTTGTTGCTTTTGTTCAGTTTCTCTGAGCTGCCTGATTGTTCCTGTCATCTGGCTTTAAATCCCTCCTCTGAGAGTCCTCTGACCCCATCCATCCAGCAGGCCCCATGACTTAGTTCCACCAATATCTTGGTAATTATTTTCCGACGTTTTAAATGGGGAGTTCTTTCCACACTAATTCTTCCCGTGGTCAGGCAGGGAGAAAACGCTGCTTAATTCTTTTCAAAAAGACATTGAGCCGGGAGCAAACCTCAGCAGATGCAAGAGGCCACCTTGGATATAAACACTGCATGGTTCACAAAACAGGTCTCTGACATCCAAACAGCTCCATCAAAGCTAAAGCCAACCTGGGCTTAGAGGAAAGTAGTCCTCTAAGGCCACTGATAGAATAGCCCTCACTTTGGGCTCCAGATTTAATCCTATGCACTTTTTTGAATTAAACTTCCATTAATCTCTGTTTGGTACTGAAATTGCAAAAATGTCTGAACCTATTAGTGGGAAGAAAATTACAAACACACACACACACACACACACACACACACACACACACACAACCAAGGACCTGTCCAAGGGCAAACTGTTCTTATAAGAATTTAATATAAAGCTGTTCCGAATATTTCTGAAGGCTCACAAGAACAGAACTTACACTTTTAGCCACTTAATAACAGCTATGACTTTTTTTCCAATAAAATCCTGTAGGTGATAGGGCTCTAATGTAAAATTATGACTCTTCGCGAGTTATGGAGAAAGGGTTTTGAGGTGTTACACTCTTGTCTATACTATGTAATTTTTCTCAAAGTAGAAAGGACTTTTGTTGGTTGAATTCAGACTGTTGTTATTATGGCGGGGGCACAGGGCACAGAAGTGTTCGAGAATCCACTTCCAGGCTATTGTGTCATTAATACCAGGATTCAAATGTCCCCAAAAGACCTATGACAAGATTCAACATAACTGCTCCCACAGGGTTATCTTCCACAGTCAGTGATTCGAAAATGTTTGCTAGTGCCTGGGCTCCAAAGATGAGCGGCCAGGAGACGGATCATGCCTGAATAGAGTCTCTCTCGCCACTGCTACGTAGACACCATTACTGTTTCTACACTGAATATAAGAGCAGAAATTATCCTCTTCTGGAAATTGTCTTATCCACCCCTTCAAACCTCCTGTGATTATAGTTGAACAACAATTAAAAAAATGTGTTCTTCCTTTGACAAACGAACACTGCTGTCTTCTGTCGCACACTGAACAGCTGCTGTGTGCTGTGCCAGGGGACAGAGCTGCAATTCGGGGATTAATTTGAAATAATTTTTTCCCAGAAATACAGACTAGAACTCATGTGAGTAACTCACTCTGCAAAGGACAGACAAACTTTGCAGAATCATCCTCCAACCTCATTCAGACACAGTGGAATCTTAAAAGGCCTCCAGCCAAAGGTGGGTCTTGTTCTGGTGAACATGATGGTTCATTCCCAGAACTGACAGGATTGTCACTACCTTCTTCCTTCCCAGCACTTGGGAGGCTGAAATAGGAGGATTGCCTGCCGCCGGAGGCCAACCAGGACTACATAGAAAGTCCCAGGTCACTCAGGAGCTACAGTGTGAGATCCTGTGCATAAACAAACAGACAACTAAAGCTGGGCAGGACGCTCACAGCTAATGAATTGCTCAGAACCACTCTGCTTTTCGAATTAGTGGACTCAATGCTAGAGGTAGAGATACTAAACCAAGTTGTTCTAAATGGCAGAGCTACACGCAATTTGAGGAAGAAAGCTACCTCAACTCATTGGGTTTTGTTTTGCTTCATTTCTTTCTCAAAACATCACTTTCCTCCAACTTATTTCTTATTTAAATTTGACTCAATTTGAAGATTATCAGCAGCTAACATCAAGTGCCCATTCGGAGAGGCATTGTTCTGCACATTCTGTGTTTAGGACCCATTTTAATTTCCCTTGCAACAGGCCTATGAGATAAGGTCCTATTTACTATCTATCTTTTCTAAAGGTTAAGAAACCAAAGGAAGGTTGAAGAATGGATGAAGGTCACATGGATAGGAAGTGGCACAGCTGAGATGTGAAAACTGTGATCAGATCTGGACTCAGCTTCCTCTGTTCAGTGGTTGAGAATATCTAATTCCTTCAGCATTGGAGGTTATGAAGTAGGAAGGAAGGAAGGGAGAGCAGGGGAGATAAGAGAGGTGGGCAAGAACAGGTGGAGACCACAGGAATAGCATGGTTTATCCAGCTCCTTAGGTTGAACTGTTAGGAAGTTGGAAGGTAGCTATGATGTCCTCTTTCCCCATCACTTGAACATAATCAATCTTATTTCTACAGTCTGTCTTCTCTTCAGGTCCTAAACTGGACTCAGGGTCTATCAAAAATATAATCAATAGACATTGTCTAGAAGATAGCTTGGATCTCGGGAGACTAGGTTTTCCTTTAAGGGAAACAAATGCATTAATTTGTTCAAGCGATGGCATAAGGAATTAATTATTGGCATCTACAAAAACAAAGCAAACCTAGTGGGTGGGGAGAATCCAGTGCGCATTTCAAAAGCTTCGCAGCTGAAAATACATCAAGATGCAGTCTTCCTTTCTGGGGCTTGTCTTGTTCCACTTAATCATTTGTGGTTTGTGGTCGGAACCAAGCATCAATGCAACTAGCCCTGTGTCAGAAGACCAGGGGACAGCCTAAGGGTGCCAACCAGCAAGGTAAGGGGAGAGAAGACAGGCTATGAAAACACCCACTAACCTTAATGCTGAGACTTACATATGGAGGGGTCCTGGCCCTGCTTGGTTAACCTGATGGCATGCAGGTATAACCTAAATCCCTAGACCTCAGGATATCTGCATTCCCAGACTTGCTTCCTTGACCCTCTGGCTCTTTATCTGTTGTTATATGAATTATATCTCATTCCTCACCTGGCATGGTTTTTGGTTACTCCCCAACTATGAAGTCAAATGTCCTAAATTCACATACAAGAGCTCTCTGTCCCCCTCCCCCTCTGCCTTCTCTCTCCCTACTGGGATCTGTTCTTCTTCTACTTTGTATTCTCCCCTACATCCTCCACACACACACACACACACACCTGACAGTACTTTGGCATAGCATATGTTGCTGGTGGCTTGGAGATATGGATGGATTTACATTGTAGCAATTCAAATACCTCATTGGCCACCCATTGTGTTGTTTGGCTGGCTATGCTCCTGTTGTCGAAGCTCCCTATGAAAATTCCCTCTGTTTAAATGTTCCTGCTTTAAGTTTATGAATAGTACATGAGTGATTGTATTGCTTCCTTGTTTCACTTAAATTTGAATTGAGAGGGAATCACAGATTTCAAAATACTGATGAGAGTATTTTCTGAATTAAGAAAAAAAAACCCTTCCCTACTTATTGTTACTATTGTTTTTACCTGGCCAGCTCTAAAGTTAACTTGTCTCCTGGTTTTATTCTTTTGTATAGTAAATTTTTTCTTAAATTTCAAAGAAACACCATGGTTAAGGATGCTGACTTGACTTTTCTCTTCTTTTTTTCTTCTTTCCTTCCTTCATTCTTTCTTTTCTTTCCTTCCTTCCTTCCTTCCTTCCTTCTTTCCTCCTCTTCCTTGTTCTTCTTTTGACAGGGTTGCATTATGTAGCTCTATATGTAGCTGTTTACTATGTATGTAGCATGCATGTCTGTATGTAGAATGTTTACTATGTAGGCTGTCCTGGAACTTACTATATAGATTAGACTGGTCTTAAATTCAGGGAGTTCCCCGCTGCCGCTGCCTCCCAAGTGCCTGGATTAAACAAATTTTATCTTGTACTATCGCCCTATTTTTTTTAATCAAGTCTCAGAACCTTGAATGACAAATGTGTTATTGACCTCTAAGTTTTGTATCTCCAGCTTTGATCTCTCTCCAAACCACAGATCCTCATGACCACTGTGTCTCATGCTGGACATCAAGTGTGCATGTAGAAAGCAGCACATAATTCAGTCCCCTGAGCCTTTGCCATATAAACACAGCTACCATTTACCCAGTTGTCCATGTTAAAGTATGCAAGTCACAGTAATTTCATTGTCTCCCAAAGTGTATCCATCCCATCTATAAATCTAGGTAATTCCACCACCAACATCTATATCAATCTAGTCACTTGTCCCTGTCCCCATCACTAAATGGAAAAGAACTATCTCCTTCTCAGACAGTATAAGTGTCTCCCAGATCATTCTGGTTTCTTTCCTCTACAGTCTCCAGGCAGAAGCTGTAGTGATCCTTTCCAATACTCTGGGTCCTTTCTCCTCACAACCCTCCAATGATGGCCTCCTATGAAAACTAATGTCGAAAGTGTAGGTCACAATGGGTGAAGGCACTGGAAGCCAAACCTGATGGCTTTTGATCCCTGAAGAATCCAAATGAAAGCACAAGACTCACTCCCAAAGCTGTCCTCTAACCTACACACACACACACACACACACACACACACACACACACACACACACACACACACAGTCTCATACTCTACAAATTAATACCTTTGGCATCTCTGTAAGGCATGTGACCTCTTCTGTTAGTTGGCAAGGTCTTTTTTTTTAAGTGGGTTTCTCACATGTTTAAAAGCTGTCCATTTAAGAAAATAACTACATTTTGTAGACAGTTGCCCAAGACAAAGGTAAAAGGTAAAGAAGTGGCTGGAGAGAAAGCATATTAGTAAAAATGCTTGTCATACAATCATGAGTTGCATCCTAGCACCCCCATGAAAAATCAGGCATGGCGGTGCATGCCTGTCTTCCCAGCAGTGCTGAGGCAGAGACAGGAAGATCCCTAGAGCTCACCAGCCAGCTAGCATAGCCAAACTGGAAGCCCTCAGTCACAGAGGGAGACCTTTTCTCAAAAAATAAGATGAGCCAATGAGACACAACTGAAGAGGGACAGTCAAGTTTATCCTCTGGCCTCTAACACACACACACACACACACACACACACACACACACACATTCTTAGTTGATTTTAAGTAAAGAGAACATCTCCATCCTTCATCCGTAGCAGAGAGCACTTGCATGTACTTCCCAGCATAAATGATTCCAGTTCCAGCTGCCCAGGCACATGACCCATTTTGTCAACAGACATCACCTGACCTTCCTAATGTGTTCTACAGGAACTGAAGTTTTGGAAAGCTGGCTCCACATTGACAACATGTTCCATAATGACTGTGAGAATGAGTGTCACTTGTCTCTGGCTCAGGAGTAGAATAGGATATTTTGCTTAACATCCATGGAAACTGGAAACATCAGAGTAAAGGACTTTTAAAGGTCTGTCCCTTCCCAAAAAGCAGCAGCCACAGAGGCAGAATCTACCAGAACACACTTCCTCAGAACCCTGGCAGGTATCCAAGAGCACTGCAGCACCCACAGAGTGCTGCCGTTCTGAATCAAGAGAAGCAGCTGAGAGCCAGAACCAGAACCACTCTGTGGTGGGGTGACCCAGTAAGCCTCATTCCCTTTCGCATCTACCACTAGCCCCCGGCCGTGGCAGCATCCTCAAAACTAACAACCGTGCTCTCAGAGTTGAGAGGACAGAAGGAACTCACTGATGCAGATTAGTCCTCAGTTGATTTTTTCGTTGGCTCCCTAGAAGACCTGGTCCACAAACTTGTCATTCTCTCATCTGCCCGAGAACTCGCTGGTTCTATATGGTTGCAGTACAGGAAGACTTTATTGAAACGTCCCCAAATCGGAGGTTTGGTTTCTGCTATAGCAGGCAATTCATTAGGTAGGGAGAACAACACACTGAAAATATTGGAATGAAAGACTGGGAAAGAAGACACTTTGGAAAAACAAAGGCTTTCAAAAAGTCTCGGATGGAAATCTTGGAAAACAAGATAACTGTGAACTATAGGCTATAGGCTCACTCAGGAAGAGTCTAAAACAATGCTGTGAACTCACTTCAGCTGGTCTTGAGGTTCTGTACAAGCAGAAGGGAAGCATTCACGAGAAAACTAATTGGATGTAGCAAAAAAAAAAAAAAAAAGTCCTCACAGGAAATTTTATAACACTTATACCAAATAAGAAGAGATATCTGAAATCGACAACTAAGCCCATCAAAGAAATGACTGAAGATTATGATACAGATAATGAAATAGAGACTGGAAAGCAACGGGGGGGGAGGGGGAGTGAATGAAACTCCAAGTTGTGTGGCAAGAAAATAACCACGAAGGTCAACATTTCTTTTTTTCATTTTCTAAAGCAAGAGGGGAAAGAAAGACAAATGAGAGATGGCTGAGCAAGAAAGGACACTTACTGTTCAACCCTCTGCACTCCCGTGTAAGAAACGAACCACCCCGCCACACACACACATACACAAATAAAAGCATAGTACATAAGTAAACAACTGTAATGTTCTTTCTGTTATTTTTATATGCATTGACATTTTCTCTGCATGTATGCCTGCATGAGAGTGCCAGATCCACTGGAGCTGGACTTACGGGCCATTGTAAGCTTCCAATGGATGCTGGGAATTGAACCCAAGTCCTCTGGAAAAACAGTCAGTGCTCTTAGTCTCTCTAGCCAACCCTCCAGCCCCATATCTCTTATTCTTTAACTCAAAGACTCAAGATATTAAACCAGAAACGATGTGGGGGTGTTACTATGACTCCTACAGAAATAAAGGCTAAAGATGTGGTTCAGTTGTGCATGCTTGTCTCTGCATAAACACGGGAAGGGAATGGGGGAGTGCTCACGGCCACAAGGGCATCTCCTACAGGAGGACTGAATTGAGGGCTGCCTGAATGAGGAAGGATTGCTGACACAGACAGTGTCAGCTAATCGGGAACTGCTGTTTAGAAGAGATGCTTTCTTGGGACCAATGCAATGTGGGTGGAGTGTATTAAAGGAGCTTGCAATCGAGTTTCTTACCTGCTCCTGGAATCTGTGCCTTTGATTTGGTGCCACTTTACCTCCAACCCCTAAGAGCAATAGGGTTGCGCTGCAAGTGGCCCAGGCAACACAAAAAGCCTGTATTCCAGCCCCGGGTAAAACCAGGCAAGGCAGTGTATGCTTACAAATAATCCTGGCACTTGGGAGGGAGAGACAAGAGACCTAAAGTTCTAGGACCTTCTCAGCTACTTAAAAAGTACAAGGCCAGCCTTAGCTACATGAAACCCTGTCTCAAGAGATCAAAGAGGGGAAATGTGTATCAGGCTCCTATTTAACATTGAACTAGAATTAGGACCCTAGCGCAGTAAAAAGAAATAAAAGACATCCAGATTGCCAAGAAGTAAAACTGTCTCTACTTGCAAATATTAGAGTTGGAAGCCTTAAAGAATGCACAGCACATTCCAGAAGCACAAATGGGTAGCATCACTGGAGCCAACGCCAGGTTCAGTAGCGTTGCAGGATGCAAGGTCAATATACAGACATCAGCTATATTTTATACACAAGCAATAAACAACTAAGATTAAAACAAATGTATTCCATTTACACTAACATTTTTTTAAAAATCAAATACTTAAGAGTAACTTTAACCAAGAGGCAAATGCTGAAGCAATTGCTGAAGGAAATTAGCTGAGATCAGAAAACCCAAAGACCCCTGTGTCCATGCACTGGATCACCCTGAGCCAGAGTCTACCAAAACCCCAACTGCCTTGTTTTACAAAAATGGGAAAATGAAGGCCAGCAAGATGGCTCATCAAGAAAAGGTGCTTCTTCTACAAGCCTGATAATCTGACAAGGTGGACAGAGAAGGCCAACTCCACAAAGTTGTCCTCAGACCTTCAGACAGACACTGTGGCACATGAGTGCTGTGTACATGCACAGAAGAAAAAAAAGAAAAGAAAAATAGCCAGGCATGGTGGTGCATGCCTTTAATCCCAGCACGCAGTAGGCAGAGACAGTGTGATTTCTGCGAGTTCAACACCTGCTGGGTCTACAAAGGGAGTTCCTGGACAACCCTGGGGATACATAGAGAAACACTGTCTCTGAAAAACCAAAAGGGGGAGGGGGAGGTGAGGGAGCAAGAGAGGGAGAAAAAGAGGAGGAACAAAAGAAAAGTAGTGTTGTGGAAATCCAAGAAACCGAACAGTAATAAGTCTTGGAAATGAAATTTCAAGGACTCACACTTCTCTATTTCAAAACTTACTAAAAGGCTCAGTGATCAAGACCATGTAGCACTGGCACACAGCTGTGCAGATGAGTGACAGCTCAGTGACTCACTTCAGATTGATGACCACCTGGCTTCCAACAGGATACTTTGTATAAAAAGAACAGTCCTTTCATTTTTCTTTAAAGATTTGTTTTCTTCTCAATTACATTTCAATCACATGTTTGTGATCCAATCACACTTCATCAGGGTAGGCTCCTGTTGGGGCAGAAGAGGGCATCAGATCCCTGAGAAGCTAGAGTCACAGCTGGTTGTGAGTCATTACCATTGGTTCTGGGAAGCAAACTCAGGTCCTCTTCAAGAGCACAAAGTTCTCAACTGCTGAGCCATCTCTCCAGCCCCTAAACTGTCTTTTCAATAAATAGTTCTAGAACAATTGGATCATCACATGTCAAAGTATAAGAACCCTTCGTGCTGTATACTAAAAATAAAATGAATGATAGAAGATCAAAAACTATAAAGTTCTTATAAGATAGCATCAGTTTAAATCTTCAAAATCTTTTGGGTTGGGCAAAGGGCTCAGAGATTATGAATACTTGCTGCTCTTTCTGAAGACCCAGGTTCAGGCCCCAGGAAGAATCTAACACCCTTTTTCCGCCTCTGCAGATACCTGCATGTGAATGCACATACATCACATACATATGCATTAATAAAAATATAAGCATTTAAAACAAATGAATAAAATAGTGGACATGGTGGCACGTGCTTTAATCCTAGCACTTAGGTCAATCTTTGTGAGTTCAAATCTAGTCCAGTCCAGATAGAACAGAGCAAGTTCCAGGCCAGATAGAGTTGCATAGCAAAACCCTGAATCAAAAAGATATAAAATAAAACACCCAAGCCATCAGCAACAAATAAAAAAAACATTATCAAGTATATTCTATATGCCAAAGAATTGCAATTAAATTGAGGAAATAATCTATAGAATGAGAAAAAATATTTTCAAATCATATATCTGCTATCAAGTGTAGTAGCCTCAATAAACAAATAAACCTCACAACTCAAACAGTAAGAAAAGGGACCCAATAATAGACAGGCGAAGGACTTAAATACTAACAAAGAAGAAACATAAATGGTCAATAAGAACAAGTAAACCTGTGTGGCCTCTACTTGGCTACAGGCCAGGGAGAGAAAAATTAAAATATCCTACTTTGTAAACACTGGTCAGCTGTGTATATTTATTTTTGTCAGAAGGCATAAAATATTGATAAAGCTGAGGCAACCAAGCACAGGTAGCAGTTCAGTAACCCAGGATTCCACTTAGTTCAGGCTGTGTCTACACCTCACTTCTGGAATCAGACACACTACCATTGCACCATGAGGTCACTACACCTCACTTCTAAAACTGCACTTGAACCCAAGCACCTTCCTTGTGGGTCCTATGCATACAAACTAGTCCCCAAACAACACTACCAACATGATAGCAATCTATCACTCCCACCTCTGTGAAACTTGCTGTGCATGCCACAGTCAGTAATAGAAGACGCTTCTCCTCTGTACTGGCTGGTTTTATGTGTCAACTTGATACAAGCTGGGGTTATCACAGAGAAAGGAGCCTCCCTTGAGAAAATGCCTCCATGAGATCCAGTTATATAAGGCATTTTCTCAATTAGTGATCAAGGGGGAGTGCCCCTTCTGGGTGGTACCATCCCTGGGCTGGTAGTCTTGGGTTCTATAAGAAAGCAAGCTGAGCAAGCCAGGGGAAGGAAGCCAGTAAGTAACATCTCTTCATGGCCTCTGCATCAGCTCCTGCTTCCTGACCTGCTTGAGTTCCTGTCCTGACTTTGGTGATGAACAGCAATGTGGAAGTGTAAGCTGAATAAGCCCTTTCCTCCCCAACTTGCTTCTTGATCATGATGTTTTGTGCAGGAATACAAAACTAAGCAAGATTCTATGCAATCACACTCTACTTAAATGTACCTTGTAGGAGAGTAAGGGAGATGATTCCCAAAGAATCTATATTTTCCAAACCCTGACAATCAAAATAGAGGCACCTCAATCTATATACCTAGTAAGTAACTTACCCTCCCTCCAGATGCTGTAAAAGTAGCCTAAGCAGTAAGTAATTAGGGGTCTTTGAGTAAACACATTGATGTAGCCCCACCGTCATGTGACAGTGTAATGTATCTTCCTGTTAATCTGTGATATCTGTGATATCTCTTTGCTTTAAATAAAGTTACCTTACTACTTTTACAAATCTGAATGAGCTATGAGTCTTCAATTCCTTGAATAAGAGGCCCAGGGGCTGGAGGATGGCTCAGTGGTTAAGAGCACCCATCTGCTCTTCCAGAGGTCATGAGTTCAATTCCCAGCAACCACATGGTGGCTCACAACCATCTGTAAAAGAAATCCAATGCCCTCTTCTGGGGTATCTGAAGACAGCTACAGTGTACTTATATATAAAAAAATAAATAAATCTTAAAAAAAAAAAAAAAAAAAAAGAATAAGAGGCCCAGACCCTGGCCACCCCAGCAGTAACAAAGTTGTTTGAAAATCAAGGTCCAAATATATTGCTAAAAATAAAAATTAAACTGGAGTGGATATTGAAGAGAAGGCTTGACGTTCTTTTTAAAAAAATTAGTGATCCCCACAATAAAATGTCATGCAGCTGAGAGAGAGAGAGAGAGAGAGAGAGAGAGAGAGAGAGAGAGAGATGTAACCACATTGGAAGATAAAACAGCAATTTTTTACAAAATCAAACACATCCTTACTATATAATAAAGTAATTGCACTCTTGGATATTTACCAGAAAGAACTGAAAACCTTAGATCCACAAAAAACCCTGCACATTAAATGCTTATAGCAGCTTTATTTACAATTTCCAAACCATAGAGGCAGACAAGACATTCCCGTAAGTGAACAGGTAAGAGTGATACAGCCAGAAAATGGGACATCGTTCAGTGCTAATAAGGGATCAAGCCATTCAAAGGCACTGAAGAAACTTACAGGCATATTAACAAATGAAAAGTTAGTCTGAAGACTCTGTAGAGTGTAATTTTAGCTAAATGGTGTTCTGGAAAAGCTGAAACTATGGAGACATTAAGAAGAGTTGTTGCTGCCAGGAGTTAAGTAGAAGAGAGACGGGTAGTGATGGGATTCAGGACACACTAGTCTCAAAATAAATATAGCGCTTTGGTAATTGAGAAAGCAGCAGAAGTGGGAATATTGGATTTGTCTCCCCTTGCTTTTCTATCCTGGAGCAACTCATATGTTCATGGGGAAAGGAAAGGATCACTTTTATGTAGGAAAGGAGTACTCTTATTTCTTCAGGTGAAAGGTCTGAGAGGATCTGGACAGAAACGCTTTCAAGTTTTCTCTAGATTAATACATTAGACCACAGCCTTTGAGTCCAGTCACATTTCTCTAAGTCTGTCTGTTTTCCCTCACACCTGGTGTATGAATGCACTAGCCTGTTTCTTCTCCTTATCTACATATAAAGGTTCTTAGTGGTGTTGAAAATCTGGCATATAGACCTTTCTTTTGTACCTTGTTTTGCTATGGGACCTTATTTATAAATTTGGCGTGGGTGGGAAAAGATTATCTTTTTCCTCCACATAATATCAGGAGCACAAAAAATCATAACTGAGATACCCACCCACTGTAAAGTTGGCAGATGGAACTCTGAGGATGCTAAAATAAGTGTGTGGCTGTGCTCACTGGTAACCCCAGAACCCTGGAGCTCTCAGATACAAGAAGGTTAGAAGGACAAGGTCATCCTCAGGTACAAGGTGGGTTCAAGGCCAGCCTAAGCCACATAAGTCCCTGGCTTAAAAATAAAGGAATAAGCTAATAAATAATTTTTGGGTTTTTTTAAGACATAGAAAGGCAAGCTTCCCCAAAGCTTCTCTGTCTGCTGTAGATGGCCAGAAAAAGTGGAACTTTCTTGCTGCTTCCTTTCCCAAATCAGATTAAAAGGAAAAAGAAGTGTGAATGTGATTACATTTTCATCCTTTTGGTGGTTGATACTTGCCTTCTGTTAGAAGGGTCTCAGTGCAGCATCATATCTGCAGGATAGTGCAAGGACAGATACAAGCCACTGTATACATGCCTAAACTCATCCAAGGACCCTCATTGAGCCATCTCTAAGGGAAAAGATGGCCTTTGGGTGGTTGTGATGTCATTCTAAATTCATCAACTGTAAGGAAGATAGACATATCTGGAGTCAGGGGGCACTTAATTTATTTCTATAACTTCCTTTTCATTTTGCTGTGAACCCAAAAGTTGATATAAAGCAATTCCCTAAAGATGGAATAAACTACAGATGTGTGTTGGAGCATGGATGAGTCTTGAAAATGTTCTGCTCAAGAGCAACAGAAACAAAAAGAAAGCATCCACCATATGAATCTGTCTAACAATGTCCACAAATGGGCACATCTTCAGAAATGAGGAACAGATGTGTGATTGGCAGCCCGGAGGAAAGAGAAGAGCTGGAATATGTGGCATTTGTCTTTGGGTGAGATAACGTTCTAGACTTAATCTAGTGACACTTATGTAATATGGCACCGTAGGAAAAACAAAGCCATTGAACTGCATGTTTTTAATACTTAAACTTGTATGTGATTTCTAAAGGAATAAGACCTATTTATTTTTTAGACCATAGCGTTTGGCTTATGACATCTGCTAATGCAAAACAAAACAAAACAAACAACAAAATATCAACAACAACAAATGAACCAGATATGTCAAATCATAGAAGTAGCATCACTTTCAACTGAGTTGCACAGACCCTGAAGTTTTACATGCCTAAGTTATATCGTAGAAGGCTAAAGCAGGTAGGAAGGACTTCATAAGTAAATGTTTAACCGTTTGTCCTTGAAGGAACAACTTATAAACACTCCCAACTTGCCTAACTTCAAGTTACCTAACATCACTGAACATGGGCTTGGAAGAGTTGTGAATAGTAGTATTTGTTAATCTAGACACCTGGAAAAAGCCAGATCCAACATAACTGGAGGGAAGTAAGACTGAAAGCCATTTGAGTTGGGAGAGAAGCAATCAGTGTTTGACAAGCCCATGTGCTAGGGCTTTGGCATCTGCACAGGTGTAGACTATAATGAGAAAGACATCAGACTACTACAGCATCTGCTACTCCTGATTAGAACGCTAGAACCTCCTCACAGAGATGGCATGGGAGAAAAAGAACAGCAACTGCCTTTGGTCACTGCTGTCTTGATCCAGGCAGGTACTGCTGTCTACCACCTACAGATACATTGCAGAAAGTCAATACAAATTAGAGTTCTGCTTTCCAACTGTAGGAACACTATGGAGGGAGTCCTGATCTATGTGCACAGCCAAATTCCTCTGTTGCGTTCCTAAGTTTCTTCCCTACTACCCACCCTGACTCAGAGGATTCACACCTGCATATTTACTGCTCCAGGTGGCTGGGCTTCCAGAGTACCATCTGAACAAATTTGAAGACCGTAGCTTCAATGCCCATGTGATGATTTCTGACTGCATTGTCACTGAAAGTATTCATTTGAAATCTCATAAATGTCTCCAGAATATATCAGACTTGCAAGAGGACCAATTGGCTCCAACTACAATAGTAACAAGCTTATCCTGGGTCCACTGATTGCATCAGTGGTTTTAGAGGCATCCCTCCGGTACTGGGCTTGCAGGTGTGACTATAAGTGAGCGTGACTAGAGAAAAAGCTAAGCTATCAATAATGAAAGTCCCGATGGCCATCAAACAACAGCCCTGGTGAAAGGAGAAAAAAGTTTGCCCAGGCATACGTACGGTGAGTTCAGCCTACTGATGAGGTGCCAGATAGAGCCTCAGCCAAGTACCACCCAACTCAGGAAGGAAGGCAGAGAGGAAACTACGCTTCTGGCTTATATATAACGAACATACCAGGTTTTTACAAGAACATAAACACCTCATGCCCTACATGCAACAAAACTCTTCCTTAGTTATTAATGAACTAAACAAACCTGACAGTGGGATAAAACATGAAGAAGGACAATGATAAGCCAGAGACATGTTAATTAATGGTGTGTCTTCCTCAGGATGTATTGCTTTTGTGCGTTCACATCTTGAATAATTGAGCAACCTCTTGAGGCAGTCTTCGGAGGCTGTTTTTAACAGCAACTGTGTTTAAAACAATTAGAATGAGCGGTTCTACTCACTGGAATGGTGTGAATATAGACTTTGACACCACAAATTAATAGTGTTTCATAGCTGCAGCTACGAGAATAGAATTTCCAACCTCTATCTGCTGAAAGAGATTGGATTTCAGAGCAAGCGGCAGAAGCCAAGGGCTTGACTCGGGCTGGCATCTGCTGACTGTTGCCCCTGATCGCCAGGCTTCAGAATGTGTGTTACCTAATCTGGAAATTATACCGAACTTAAGTTTCCTGGTAGAGATAAAGCATGTTAAAAAATTGAGGGTTTTTTTTTAAACTTTTGTTGTTGAAGTTTTTGTTTTGTTGAAATCTCTTCACTTGTCAACTTTTTTAGCTTACTTTTTCTAAAAATGCTCATACCTAAATCCATACTAGCAGAGCAGCCGATCTCGAATCACAGCACATAAAAGCCTGGTGTGAGATCTCTTTCAAAGTATAAGTAATGGTAAGTTTTCCTACCTAAAAAACAACTGGAGAATGTTGGTATCCTTGCCGCAGGAGGCAAAGATGGGAGACAAAAGCAGGGCTGGACTTTAAGTGCAGCTCCTTACATTGACACCCAGTGGAATTCGGCAAAATGCACAGCTAGGAAATGACCCCAATCCTCGGGGAAGAGCCGAGGAAATGCAGTGTCACACAGGACGCCATCTCATACCTGCTCCTGTGTTTATAAGGCCGGGGTGACAACAGAAAAGGCCCATGCTACAGCATGGGGCAAATGGGCCAATTATTTCAGTAAAAGAAGAGGAGAGTCTGTAAGTGCTGCAGGTCAAGGAATCTATTTTGCAGTTACAGAACTTGGCTTTCATAGCATGGAAACAAATACAGACAGTGCATAAACAAACATGTATGGCTGTGTTTTGATAAAACGCTATCAACAGAAGTGGTGAGGAGCCAAGTCCAGTGGCACATGCCTATAATCCCAACAACTGGGACGCGAAGAAATGATGATCAAGAATTTCAGGTTAATTTGGATTCATAGTAAGACTCTATCTCAAAGAGGGTGGGGGAGAGCATGAACTTGATTTGACATATATGTAAGCCATAGTGGATGGCATCTGATGTGGGGTATAGCATTGAGTGCAAACTTTAAACCTGCTCACAACTGTGAGCAGACACTTCTTGATGTTTACTCTTTTTTAGCCATATAAAATGGAGGTGCTTGATAAAGTCTCACAATTAAAGAGCTAGAACATAGTAAAAAAGTATACCATTATACTTTGTTATATTATTATTATATTAATAATCATAATATTGATTATTAATACAATTTTATATTAATTATATTAATTATAAATGGCAAGCTTCAATAAAGAGGAATGAGAACAGAATGACCCCGATGACAATAATGGCACATACTGTTTTGTTTTGTTTTTTTTTAATGTAGACTGATAATTTATTTTCATGCATTTGGTCAAGAATTCTCAGTATCTGGAAGCCAATGAATATTCTACACTGAATATATGCATTTGCATTATATACAGATATCTAAAAGGCAAAGTGAATATAAACTATGCTTACATTGCTATCCTATGCAACACACCTAATTTTCAATTCTGAGTTTAAAATACTCAGTGGTTACATAGCATAAACTGGAGACATCATTTTGCTGATTTGTGGGTAACTATTAAATTTTCTAAAATCTATGCATACCATTCTTCATGTTAAAACAATAAAAATCCAATAATCACCACCCAAGGGGTTCTTAATAGTGTTACAGATGACCATGTGCAATAAAGAGACTTCTTCTTAATTAGAATCTGTATCTGAAAGTTATACTTCCTGCTGGGTGCAGATTCCTGCTTCTCCCACCCCTCACCCAGCCAACAAGGAAACGCAGGAGGACAAACAGATCCTAGGCAATGCAGGACATGCAGATATAAAGCAAGATTTGAGAGAGGTAGGCAATGAAGGCTGTTCCTGGAGCTTATCTGATGCATCCTAAAACCAGCATTCCGTGGAGTAAAACTTCCAATACAAAAGTTAAACACAGCCACTTGGGCCTATCCTAGATTTATAAGATCTGTACCCCTGAAACATAGAGACCAGTGAAAAGATAGATAGATAGATAGATAGATAGATAGATAGATAGATAGATAGATAGACAGACAGACAGACATATAAAGTTTAGCCAAATCAAGATTTCTAGATAATTCTGATGAACACAGTCATGTGAAAACATCAAAGTAAGGGATAAATAGAAGAATTAATGAAGATACAACAGTATCTTGTCATATTAGAACGTATGTGTCATATAGGACATATGTGTCATATAAGAAGCTATGCTCCAGAAGGGGAAACTCAAATCAGAGACAAATGTAACAGAAGCTGTGCTTTTTGCCACTTAATCCAGGAATTCCTCAAGTTATGAGGATCTGGAAGCTGATGAATATCCCACACTAAATATATAAATGCCTGCACATTTATACACAGCCATCTAAAACATTAACTAAAGGTAAACTATGCTTATATTGATACCTCATAAAATACACTCAGTTTTCAATTCTGAGTCTCCATATTCTGTAATTTTTTTTGCTATCCTTAAAACATCTCAACTAAAGCAAATAAAATCATTTCCAAAATTGTCCCACACAAATACCAGCACTGAAGGCTTGTGTCTTGAGGATCAAATCTAGGGCACACTATGCAGAGGGCTCAGGAAAACTCTAGCACCCTAGCACCAGACCATATTTTGCACTGGAATTGGGGAAGTCTGATGAGCAGATGCCCAGGTCTCCATGAAAGAAGAGCTCATCCGCCTAAGCAGTTAGGCCCCCACTGAATGGAGCTGGAGCTCTCCCTGTGCTGCCACTGAGGAGGGTGGGGCCATGTATCAGGGCTGGCTTGCAGGCAGGCAGTGAGCAGCCCTGGCCATTGCAGCTGCTGTGCTCCCTGATGAACATCTTCTGTGAGGTTGGGTTCAGTCACAGCTCAACTACAGACCTGAGAAACTGCTTGTCTGCTAGTCCTTTTGGGAAGCTAACTTGAAGTGTGAGCCCATTTCCAAATATTTCTTGACCCAAGGAAAGAAGCAATATAACTTTCCCTCCTCCCAGTGTCAGCCATCCATTGGTCATTCTCTTTCCACAAACAAATAGCTTTTTTCTTTTGAGGCAGGGTGTCACTAAGTTGCTTTGGCTGACCTGGAACCAGCTATGTAGATCAGACTGGCTGGCAAACACAGACAAAGGTCCAAGTTCCTCTGCTTCCCAAGTGCTGGAATTAAAGGCTCAACAACCACATCCTGCTAGCAAATTAACTCTTAAAAATGTTGCCTAAGCAAGGATTGTTCAATTTCAGCAATGAGATACATGCACAGACACACAGACACACAGACACAGACACACACACACACACACACACACACACACACACACACACACACACACACACCTTTTTTCTGGGTCATCCATTTGTAGCTCGGCCATGCATCTTTCCTGTGTTTCCGCTTGCATTCATCATTTTCAGTAGAGGTTCAGGAAAGAATTAACTTGATGTGGTGTCAGCTGCCACCTCAGCAGGAAAGAGTACGACCCCCAAGGGTAAGGGCAACATCCCATGTTACTCTGCTCACTCCACTGAGCCCGACAGAAGAACAGCAACAGCAACAGCTTTGTTGGCTCCAAACACCCAGTTTCCTCATCTGGAAATAGGGGATGATGGGACATGAGATAAGCATTAATTAATGTTTGGGAAGGTTTTGGGGTGAGAGGGACTTGGTTTTTTTTGTTTGTTTGTTTGTTTGTTCTGTTTTTTGAGGGTTTTTTTTTTTTTTTTTTTTTTTTTTTTTTTTTTTTTTTTTTTTTTTTTGAGATGCTGATGAAAGCAACAAAGTATTCTTTTTCTCTGCATGGGCAAACAAGCCCTTGGTACAGCTCCAGCGGAAGCACGCTGAGTTAATTACCCATAAGACTTGAAGCTGCAGTATGAAATCTATTTTGTACTTCCCTGCCCCGGGCAAATGAGCACCTGTAGTGTCTTACAGCGAATCTCCAAAAGAAGGAAGCGGACAAATTGGGCCAGAGAATATAAAGTGATTCACAAAGATTCCTTTTGCCTTAAGGTAGCCATTTGGGAAGGGAAAAAATTAAATCATAAATATGGATAAATCTTGAGTTGCTCATGTAACTTGTAGTGACCAACAAAAAGCACAATTTATCAAATAGTGAAGTCCAAGATGTCAAACTATGAAAATATCTATCCGTACAGCAGTCTTCAGTGTACCTCAAAGACTGTTTACTTGCAGGTTTCATAATAGAAGTTTAGAGGCTAAATGCTTCATAGAAAAGGCAGGGCCTCCAGGAGACCCTGCTTCCTCAGAAAGGTGAGAGGGGAACTCGGTGGGCTTCAAGGAAGACTGTTTCTATATCACATGGGAAGCCAGAAAGTTTAGACAAGTACACCTGGATTCAGAGACTGTCATGAGAAGATGGTGAATGGTCTAGGCTAGCAAAAAAAGGGGGAGAGTTATTCTTTAGAATGACCACAACCCAACTCAGTTACTCCACCATTTGAATCTGACTGAAGAGTACAGTTCTGAAGTATAGTGTGATAGAAAACCATTTACCAGCACAAAAGGCCTTCCATTTTGGAGACAGAAGGTGGCTGATATCTCCCAAGTCCTCTTGGGTTCAAAGAAAGTTTACCTTGCAGCAAGAAGGGAGAAAAGAAATGGGGGAAAAAGGTCCAAAGCTCAACAAATCTCAGGTATTGTGGTCCTCAACCAGAGGAATCAGTGCCTCCTGAACCTTTTTAGAAATGTAATTCTTAGGGGCAATTTCAGACCTACCAACCAGAAACTTGGGGTGGGATTGAATTGACAGTCCATGATAGGTAATTTCAAGCTGCTCTGGCCTAAATTTGAATGTTCTGAATCCATGAAAAATGTCACTCAACTTGACGCAAAGCATGGGAAAACTAACCGGGTAGGAAATGTCAGTCAAGAACAACCATATGAGCTGATTTAAAGTTTCATGACTGTGACTGTTTAGTGCATATGACCTGTAGTAAAAATAATGTGAGCTTTAATTTTTCTCCTTAAGAACCATTTTCCTATAACCAATAATTAAACAACAAAAAGGGCTGCCAGTTACACCAGTGGCCACCCATCTCACATCTATGACCATACAGTCACATTAGTGTAGGTATAACAGATGTTTCATCTCTCTCCTTTGATAAGCACTTCCAGATCTTTACCATGTGTTATTTTCAAGTGTCCTTTTCCACAATCCTCCCCAGTTCAGGTTGACTGTGATGGTGACATCAGGATGGCCTGGAAGGCACACCCTTCAAGATGTCATGGTAGCCAACAGCCTTGATTTTTCAAATTGATTTCCCGGTGAAGAGTTCACAGAACCAAATCCCTACCCTGAATCCTAGATTAGAAAATGGACAAACAACAAAAGCTACACATTTTGTTATTCAGGTGATAGATTTTTTAACCTCAATTTATCTGCCTTAAATAATATACAAGTCCACAGGTCCATGATATATCCTTCTATAACTGAACCTGAACATAATCATGCTCTCAAGTAAAGGGTAGAAATCTGAAAGCTTGATACCTTTTAGTAATCTTTTGCTAGAACATGCACATACATTCTAAGAAAAGAAGACACCATAGTGGAGATGATGGGGCTAGATAGATGGTCCACAGGTCAAAAGCACTTGTTCTTACAGAGGACCAGAGTTTGACTCCCAGCACCCATAAGGAGGTTCATAAGCAACTGAAACTCCATTTTCTGACTTGATAGGCTCTACGCACACATGGTGCACAGTCTTCCATGCAGGCAAAGCACCTATACACATAAAACAGGAATACATTAAAGAAGAAGAAGAAGCAGCTGAGCTACCACTGCAGGTCTCAATGTACATTCACTGTGCACCTTCATGCTGACATTAACATAACAAAAAGACCCCGAGTTCAGAGCAATACATCCCATTCCCTTACTAACCCTGACACGAAACTTCCTTGCAAGAAAGTCTATTATTGTCTCAGCTTCTGCAGTTACCTTTCCAGAACGGAAAAAGAAAGCCATCTGTGATTATGCGGCACCATTAATATGATATTTATTCATCTAATTTTAATACACTTCTAAGTCTAAATACTAAACTTGAGTCTGTTCAGCATAATTGCTTTTACATGTCATGCTGGGTCCTAAAAATAGTACCTAACATACTCCTGCTGAGCGTATACATTTATAGCGCAGTTTTTATTTTAACTTCTTTGCCTTGTCAACTCAGGTCTGAGGTTGACTTACTGGGTGAGCTCAATGAAGTTACTGTGACATCATATACTCAGTTATTAAAATGAGAAACATGAGCTATGACAACTTTTACAGCACTCTGGATTTCTTGGGACAGCAGAATAGCAGGCAGAGTAGGCTTCTAGATTTCCAAAAGACAAAGAGGCACCCCATCTCCTCAAACAAACGTAGTACCCCACTTCACACTTAGGGTGGAGCAATGGAGACTTCTGTACGCTCCTGGGTTCTAAAGTTAGCTAGCTTGAGTTTAAGTCCCTTCTGTACCATTTACTAGCTCTGTTACCATAGGAATTTCTGAACCTGTCTGCACTTACATGTTCTTAAGTATAGACTACAACACTGAGTCTTGATGAGTTTTTTCGGGGCCCATTCAAGAAGTGAAATCTCCTCCTAGCTGCAAGTAAGGCTTTTTACACCCAACAGCAAGCAAAGTTTTCAGGCTCTGACATCGGCCTCCCTCCATAGCCCATGGCTCCCCTGGTCCGCGCCAATCACAGGCATTAGCAGAACATCTCTTTGCTTCCTGTCCCTTGATGCTGTTAGGCTGCTTCTCAGTCTCTTTCAATGCTCGGGTTGTCTAAGGAAATCTCCTTATCTTTAGAAAGAGAAGGAAAACCACCATCCTTGGCTAGCCACTGTCATCCATCTCTTACCGTCTCCTGTCTGAGCATTGCTCAGCGGCTGTGCTCAGAAGGCAACACCACCTTTCCAATGAGTTCTTACCCTTAACTATATCCATCATCACTTCATTTGTTTGTTTAGCTCTTTCACCCTCCCGAGCTGTGAGGACCTAGAAAGAAGCCATTCTACTGTTTCTTTGGTCTGGGCCATGCAGCTGAAGAGAGTCACATGGTGCATGCTTTCTAATGTCAGCTTTGTGCTGAGGCTTCGTCCAAAATTCGTGCGTATCTTGGTGTTTGTGCCTGGACTTTTCCCCTAACCCCCTTTGCCAGGCCCTTCAATCTTTTCTGGTTTTTTTGTTTGTTTGGTTGGTTGGTTGTTTGTTTGGTAGGTTGGTTGGTTGGTTGGTTGATTTTTGTCTGACTCAGTGAATGTCCCCAATAGCATAATATAATATACCCACTTTAGAATTTTGGTTTATTATCTGGAATGCATACTCCTGGAGGACAGGGACCTTTGGGTATTATTCACTAATAAACTATAACCTTTTAAATCAGCACTTAGCACATAAAGAAGTGCTCAGAAGCTGTCTGATGACTAAATTGATGAGGAAATGTTTTCATATCAAAAACCTAAAAGCTCGATAATGACTGATTTATGAAATTAATGAATAACTTATCTGACCTAAAGTATTCTCACTTGTGAGAACTAAAGAAAACAAAATTAAATCCACCCGGAGCAGAACTAGGTCATGGTTTTATTTTCCTTTGCTTTTCCTTGAGAGAGACTTCAGCTAAAAACATATACCCTAAAGCCAGATAGAACTGGACTCACTTCCCAGCAGAGACACTTCAGCCCCTTTATGAAATAAGCCTTAGTCACCTCTGTTTAAATAGGTTCAGTGATAGTATCTGCCATTCGCAGCTGTTGTTCAGCAGCAGAGAGGATATAGGGAAGCCCTGGACCACAGGTCATAGCATACTGAAAGTGATTTTAAAGACTAATTATTTATGGTGTGTATGTGTGTGTGTGTGTGTGTGTGTGTGTGTGTGTGTGTGTGTGTGCACGTGAGAGAGACAGAGACAGAGAGAGACAGAGAGACAGGGAGAGCCTGCTTGAGCTCTATGCGTATGGTGTGCATATAGTGCAGCTGCCCACTGATGCCACAGAGCATCAGGTACCCCGGAACCAGAGGTATGGGTGTTTGTGAACTATCTGGTACGGTTATTGAGAACTAAATCTGAGCCCTCAAAATGAGCAACAAGGGCTCTTAACTGCTGAGCCATCTCCCCCACTTTTTAAACAGTGCCTGCTATTTTAATTGCCATCATGGTATGCAGAGATTTTATAATACCCACTTAACTCTTTAAGAGCCACCTTCAAGAACCAGGATCTGGTAGCAGGAAGATTGTGATCTCATCTCTGTTTCTACAAAGATGGACTCATATCTCAAGAACAGACCACTCCTGGGCATGCTCGGTGGTAGAACGGAAGGGTAAACATAACATAGTTCTTTCATTTATCTGTTTAACGGACTGCCCTTTCTTCTCATCAAACACACTGGATTCTCAAAACAACAAGTTATGGATCTTGCTAGAGCCACATTTATGCATTCTTCTCTTCACCGAATCGCTAATTCATCATCACTAAATAGTAACCATCAGTGCTGACCTTAGACTAAGCCTGGGTTAGGTGTCAGTGGATAAATCAAAGAAACTGACACAGGGACAACTGAAAAAAAAAAAAACTAGAGCTGCCAATGTGCGACCACAAACAGTGATAAGTGCTCTGAAAGATACACTGAGAGAAAATCGCAAAGGTAGAAATAGACCTGGCACAAAGGGAAGTTACCTCAGAACTGAGAACTGACCAAGTGACTGTCTTGTGGCATTCTGCTTTGCTTCACAGCAGAGCACAAGTTCTTGGATGGGATAGAGGGTCTTAAGTCTCATTTGCAAGGAGAAGCTGAACATACCTTGGTCTATCAACACTGTGTACCTAGTTGACTTGGATCGCCATTTAATATACACAAGACAGAATAGAAAAATAAGATTTTTGAAGTATGTAATCATATGAATGTTAAGTTTAAATATTGTGTTCTGTCTGATGACTTTTTAGAAGGCACGTAAGGTTTTAGCTTAATAATTAGAAACATTTTATTTCTCACAATAAAAATGGAGCCATCGTTTCTTTTCTTTTTATGATTGTGGCTGGTTGCTGAGAGTATAGAACAAATCCAGCAGGAGGAATATGCTCCAAGCAAAACATAAAACTTGTAATCTTCACAGGAACTGACATTAAAGACAGTTGACATAATAAGACAGAGTTTTTCTAAAGCCATTGTTTCATATATATATATATATATATATAATCTACAATTCATGGTTTATGAAAAGATACAAGGATCTTGGCATAGCTTCGGGTTTTTAATAGGTTCCTATAGAAAAATAGAGAAGAGAACAAAGTCCCAAAAATAGCCTAATACTGGCATATCCCTTCTCTTTTTGTTTTTCTCTCTTCTGAGAATAAAGACAAACAGAATTTAGACTCACTGGGAAGAACTGCCTGGCACTGTTCATTCATGTTTTCAGCTGTAATTAAGCATCTAATGCTCCAGATGGCTAAGTATTCAAAATTAGTACATTTCAGCTCCACTGAAACACTTTATTTTGAAATGTTCAAAATACTATCCAGTGGTGCTTAACAACTGTGTGAGGGAATCTTACAAAATTTGGGAAGGTTTATTACAATCTACGCCCACTCAGAAAATGTACACTTTGTTACTCCTGGCTCTGTCTCCAGTCTTTCCTGATGACCTTTATGATGGTTACTACTGACTCCCAACTTGATGGAATCTAGAACCATCCAGGAGACAAATCTCTGGGTATATTTTTGAGGGAGTTTCTAGACTGTGCTAAAGGCCAAAGGTCTGCCCTGACTATGGACTTAAGGACCAGCCTATTCCATGGGCTGAGGTCTCAGACTTAATAAAAATGGGGGAGTGGTCTGAATATCAGCATTCATCCTCTCTGCTTCCTGACTAGGGATGCAATGTAACCAAAATTTCTGCTGTATGGCTTCTCCACCACGATCAAATCCTTTCTCAATTCCTTAACTTCAGGAGGAAATGGTACCATTTCAGTGACTCTATGGAGCTCAATTCCTTGACTCTTTTTAAAATTTTTTTGATGCTTTCTAAAGATTTCTTTCTTTCATACATTTACATAAAGTCAGTTGACATGACAAGACAGAGTTTTTCTATGGCCATTTGTAACGTACATGTATGTGTACTCATATGTGTATATGTATATGTATATGTACATATGTGAGCTGCCTTGTGAGTGCTGGGAATTCGCCTGGGTTCTCTGGAAAAGCAGCTAGGTTCTTAACCGGTGCTGAGCTGATTCTTGACTTTGCATCTAACAATGTGATTTGCCTGTAGGTGCAAGTGATGGCTGCCAGTGCTGAATGGAGACTTCAGGAATACCATGTACTTTTTTGTTTCTGTGCTCACACTTCTACAGTTGTCATGGAAAGATTCTCTCAGTAGACAGCTAACTCCACACCATCCTGTACCCCAAAATGAATATATAGAAAACATAGCTGAAGACAAGTCTGCATCAAAACCTAAGTCCAAGGGGGCTTGCAGCTGGAATCAGAGATGTCCAGCTGAGCCCCAAAGTATATCAGAGGACAGTCAGTTGGCCTGCAAATACATGACTGAGAAGAAAGCATCCCTTTGTTAAGTTGCGGAATTGGAAGGTAATTTGTTATCCATCAAAAGCTAGCTAATAAACTATGCCTCTGTTCCACTCTCTGAGATCACTGGCAAAGGAATCTGAAAGGAAGGACACTTCAAGCCACACAAAGAATATATGGGAAATCCTGGGCACACTTGCTTTAGATCCCTAATAGAGCTAATCTATTTGGACCTGGACAAATCTTTGACACACTGATACCAGCCTGTACAATTCTGTTAAGTTAGTTTTATGGAAAGTTGTTTGGCACATGGGTTAGCACCACTTTCTACCAGAAAAAAGACTGATGGGTTGAAAATTATCTCTTTTGGGGGGCTAGAGAGATGGCTCAATGGTTAAGAGCACTGACTACTCTTCCAGAGGTCCTAAGTTCAATTCCCAGCAACCACATGGTAGCTCACAAGTATCTATAATGGGATTTGATGCCCTCTTCTGGTGTGACTAAAGACAGTGACAGTGTACTCATATAAGTTAAAGAAATAAATCTTTGAAAGAAAAGTGTGTCTTCTCTTAAAATAGATTTCAGAGAAAAAATTTTAAATGAATCTGTGCAAGGAAAACCATCATTTTGTATCATCTAAGCACTGCAATTGTTTCACAAATGTTCATTGACTACTATCCCGACATTCAACTGGACATGTTCCATAAATCACATTAGTAGGTATTTACAAAAATATTTATTGTAAAGTAACTTGATACTTGTAAATTGGTAAGTGGAAGCCTAGAGAAGTGCATACCTGACATCCAGCACCTGAGAAGCTAAGGCAGGAGGATCATGACTTCAAGGCCAACCTGGGCTAAACAGGACAAGATCCTATATCAAAACAAACCAACCACAGTGGAGGGTGATGCTGGGGAGATGGACTCATTAATAAAGTGTGGAGCATGGAGACTGAAGTTTAGGTCTCCAGCATTTGGGATAAAAGCAGACATAACAGTATGCACACACAGCCTCAGCGTTATTGAGGAAAACTCACACCAGGTGGAGTAGCCAAGACAGAGAGAGCTACTTGTTCAGTGAGAGACAGTCTCAAAACAAAACAGCAAGGACAACAATTGAGGAGAACACCTGATATCAACCCCTGACTTCCTCACACATAAATGCACATGGGTGCACACTTCCGCACACATACACTCAGGCAAACAAAACTAAATTAGCTTCAGTTTTTAATTACATTAATGGGTGAATTAAGAGAGCCTGAAGATTATGCTGAAGGCCACACAGGATCCATACAAAGACCATCTGATTATATTTCCCCCCAAACACAACTATATCTCCCAAGGAAATTTTTCCTATGAAACGATTACATAAAGTACTTCCTCCAATGGGGGGAAAGTCCTAAGGAGACATTAAATGATCTCACTGCTGATTGTTCACTAGAATATGAAAGAAAAGATACAGAAGAAGCCAAGTTTATTATTCTGTCTGCATTAACCACTCACAGATTCTGCTGCTTAAGTCCCTCAACTTATGACCAGACCTTGTTGTCCCTTCATTTGAACTGCGGTTTTTCTGTTTCTGTCTCTCCCTGTCCCTCTTTCTTTCCTCCATTTCCCTGTATAGCTGTATTAGCATCTTTAGAAAGGCAGCTTCCTATATAAACTACAGGGGTGGTACACTGCACAGACCAGTCATGTATCCCATCTCCACGTGAGGGGTACAGGGTGGCAGCCTATAGATTAGAGAATCATGAATGTGGAGTGGGGGCCACAGCAGAAATTTTCCAGACTTGTAAACAAATAGATTTCTTATGTGGAGGTAAGGGGAGAGCAAACGTTGGAATTACGGATTAAGCACACCACAGAAAGAACCACCTAGTCCAATACCCTCATTTGATTGATTGATTGACTACGGGATAAAGGAGGTGATAAATTCTAAATATGAGGCTTCCTATTAGGTAATTGCTTGAGAATTCAGGATAAAGCAATGAATTAAGTTCATCTTACACTACTCACAAGGTAGCAATGAATGGTTTTAATTATATTAATTCAGATTCACTATTGTTTTCTGACGATTCTTGCTTAGAGCAACTGTGCCTTAAATCCATTAAGTATGTGAAAATGCTGGGTATGCGCGAGAGATTAATTTGAAATTCGTCATGTTGCTTGCCTCTGTTTTGACTTTGGGTATTCATTTACATTTAGAAATAGTGCTTCAAGCATGGGTGAGTTCTTACAGTGTGCAGAGAAATGTGATCTGCAACTATGTCTTAAGAGTAAGATTGTGTTATTTACAGGCTATTGATTTAAATTTGAACACCTTGGGCTAAAGTTGCCAATCAATCTTATTTAAAAAACACGGTGGAATTGGACCCTTCTCTCTTTGGAAATAATGACCATTCTACCCTACTACAATCCCTTGTTTTGCCCTGGTTTTGAAAGTGCCTGAGTGTATTGTTTTTACTGTAAGCTGCCTCAAATCTTGTCTGGGAATAAGAAGGGCAGGAGTCTATAAATAGAGTCCAAGTGAGTCACGAATTAGTCAATGGAGAAACTGCCAAAGGGCTGCGCTTATCTGTAAGGCCAGAATGGGCCTGCTGGCTAGAATTCGGGACAAAATAGAAAACCACCCACTTCACAAACTAAAATAAGAATTGGGATAAATGTTAACACCTGATAGTTTCTTAATCTAAAACTAAAGGAAGCCAGTTACGCAGTTCTGGTGCGGCAATTTTGACTCCTGGGATCTAGAACCCAAGGTGGACCTCTAAATCATCTGGGTTTATTATTCTCCCACCTCCATCTGGCCCCTGTCCTTAATCTCTAGCTTTTCAAGGGAAAAAGAGTCTGAGCCCAAACAAGGTATGTAGCTCTCTTTGGCTGGTCCTGGTCATTGGAACCTCCTGAACAGCGGGCCAGATTCTCCTCCTTCATAGATATCTCTGTAATCACTGACAGTCCAGAAGGACAAAGCTGCTGTCATGTGCTCTCTGCCTCCGCATGAATTCTATATTAACATCAGGGGACTTTACTTCCAACAAGCCTAACCAACTGTTGTTATTCCATGCATCTACACACTTCTTAGGCTGGAGCGCTCTCTCTCTCTCTCTCTCTCTCTCTCTCTCTCTCTCTCTCTCTCTCTCTCTCATTCTAGCTATTCTTCCACCTAAAAGATGGATATATGGAGGATACTGAGGCAGAAAGATGCATGCAAATTATCTCTGTAATCTGTGCCCTAAATAAAGAATTAGAGGGTTGGGGATTTAGCCCAGTGGTAGAGCGCTTGCCTAGCAAGCGCAAGGCCCTGGGTTTGGTCCTTAGCTCCGGAAAAAAAAAATTAACCCCCCCCCAAAAAAAAAAAAAGAATTAGAGATTCACTTCTGGAGACTCCGTCCTTGGAAGTAAGTCAGATCACACAGACTAAAGTTTTTATATACTCTACAGAAGGTTTTACAATATAACTCACTAGTCATAGCCCAGCATAGTGGTGCATGCCTCGAATCCCAGTACTGTGAAGGCAGAGGCAGGTGGATCTCAGTCAAACCAGGTGAGTTCAAGGCCAGCCTGATCTACAGAGGGAGGTACAGGATAGCCAGGACTACACAGTGATACCCTGTCTAAAAAAAGAAAAGAAGTCACTAGTCACTCACAACTCATAACTGGTCCTTATTACATGGTCAATCTGACAAAGATTCAGAATTTTTAAAATTTGTTTGTAAGTTTGAGTAAAATTTACATTTTATATAAGTAATGTGAATCTATGTATTTATTAATTTCAAAATTTTAATTTTAATAGTCTTCCATTTTATGTTAACCCTTGGATCATTCAAGATGTAACTGCTTGGCTACAGCGCCCGTGACTGTTACCAGCTTCATTTCTAGTACAGACTTAAGTACATGATCTACCTAGCAAGGAGGAAAGAGATGAATACAAATGAAATGTTTTCGGTCACTTCTATTTTTATAATGAGCAATGTAATATTTTAGTATTCATATTGCAATACTTTAGAACATACCAGATAGCATAATTTATAGCTCTAAAACAAAAGGCAAGCATAGAATTTAAGCAAAATCACAAGACTGCTTTCACGTTGTAAAAAAATATATATAAATAGAAAAGAGGCCATGTATTTGGAGGAGACTGGGGATGGGCTATTGGAGGGCTTAGAAGGAGGAAACAGAAAGGAGAATTGTAATTAAATTACAATCTGAAAAGTAAATAAATATATAAATATAATTAATGAAAAAATTCAGATACTACAGCAAATACATTGTGAAACTGATAAAAAGAAGTCTTTCCTACAAAGTCATAATATTTGTTGAAATTAGTTTTTCTGGCATCTGAGTAGAATTACTGTTACAATTTTTTAATGATTTTTTTCAGACCTATCAGCTATCTATCCATTTGGCACTTAGGTAATAAAGACAATTACTTTTAAGCGAAGATATGACAGATGATTCAATTACAGAGATTTTTTTATCAGAAAATCATGAGTCAATGACATTAAAAGATATTTTATAAAAACAGAAAATATCTTCAAAAAAGCTACCAAGTGATTGAGAATAAAAATATAATTTTCTAACAGTAGAAAAATTTAACTCAAATCTTTTTGAAAAATTAGATTGAGATAATACTTCATTGGGTGAAGTCATTGAGATTCAAGTATAAGGACATGAGCTTTGATTTCTGAAATCCAAGGACAGGTGGCTACAGCAGACCACCTGTAATCCCACCATCTCTCTCTCTCTCTCTCTCTTTCTTTGTCACACACACACACACACACACACACACACACACACACACACACACGAACATATAAGCAAAAATATATACACTAAGATTTTTTCAACCTCATGTATTTTTTCCTTAGTTTTAATTGAAATATGTAAACTTCTGCCTAATCATTCATCTTTTATTTTAAAGAACTTCTAAAACATTCAAAACTCACACTCATTACAAAGATATTTTTGTAAATTTAATTTAGAGAGAGAGGTGCATACGTGCGTGTGTGCATGCTTGTGTGTGTACGTGTGTGCATGCATACATGTGTGCGTGTGTGTAGAACAGAAGACAAAGTTATGAAGTTGTTTTTCTTTTTCTACCCTTATCTAGGCTCTAGGGATCAAATTCAGGTCAAATAGCTTGAGTAGCAAATGATTTCACCCTTCCAGGTCTCTTGAGCATCATGAGACATCTTGAGTCTTTACAACTGTCATAAAATTATTCACTGAAACTAAATATTAGACCATATTATGCTAGTGCTTTAACAATATTAGGTCAAAATATATAGTATTGTGTTATTTGAAAATGCTTATCGGGTGAGTTGAAAACAAAGATTTTAGTATTAGTGTTAACTGGTTTTTTAGTTGGTTGGTTTGGTTTCAGTTTTGTTTTGTTTTGAGACAGGGTGTCACTGTGTAGGTCTGGCTTAGGACATAGATCAGGCTGGCACTGGACCCTTGAGTACTGGGATTAAAGGAATGTACCACCACACCTGGTCTTAATATCTTCTTAAAATAAAAAGAATGCTTTCCAAATATTCAATAATCAAAGACTAAAAATGGTAATATGACTCATGCCACAAAAAAACATTGTAGGGTAATTTACATTTTTCATTAGGATAATACTGCACATAAATGATTTAAATTTAATGTCTCATAGAAATTGAGGAGGCTGCATAAATGGCCATAGTGGGTTGGCCTAATGCTGCTTGTATTCTAATGCTAATATTGGTTTCTCAAGACTGGTTGCCCCCAGAAAAAAGAGACTCCACCACATAGACTCTAAGTGACTCTGCCTTCAACTTATTTCTGATTGGTAACTAAAGATGCCAACAGCTAATAGTTAGGAAAAAGAGGACCCCAGGATTGGGGTTCAAAAGCACCGCAAGGGGTAGAAGAAAGTGGAGGAGGAGAGAGAAGTGACCATGGGTTAGTTGAGCCATAAAAACATGGCCCTGAGGACTGGCCAAATGGAATAAAGAACAGCTCAGATGAAACATAGTAAGTAATAATTAGGAATTATTGATAAGAAAGGAGATTCTAAGAGCATAGTGGGTAGGCGTCTGCCCAGCTCTTGTGCTGCTTTAGGTGTATTGTCAATACAAAGATTGTATGTGTCTTTTATCTGGGAACTAAACGGTCAACTGCAGGGAGGAAACTGGAACAGAATAATTTATACAACAATTGGCCAAGGTGGTCTGACTGACGATGGCCCCAAGCCACTTATATTTGACTGTTTAGTTTCCAGCTGGTGGGACTGTTTTGGAAGGACTAGAAGGTGTGGCTTTATTGAAAGTCAGTAAGGGTGGACTTTGAGGTTTCAAAAGTCAATGCCATTTCCTGTTAGTTCTTTCTGCTTGGTGCTTATGGGCCAGATGTAAGGTCTCAGCTATTACTCCTGTACTCATGCATCCCACCATGATGGTCCCACACTCTGCAACTGTGAGCTCCAAATTAAACATTTTATTTGTAAGTTGTCTCACTCATGGTGTTTTGTCACAGCAATAGAAAACAAATGGTATGGCCAGGAAAGTATCTGCCATGAGATATATCATTTCTGTTGCTCTGTTAAGATATGCTGACAAAATAAAGCAACATGATAGCAGAAAAGGTTGATTTTTAGTTTAAATTTAATGTCTTATAGAAATTGAAGAGGCTGAATAAATGATCACGGTAGTTTGAATCTCTCTCTCTCTCTCATCAACAATCCCTCTTTAAGACTTTCTTCCTACATAATTTTAGATTGTATCAAAGTGACTAAACTAACTCTCATATGATATAAACATAAGACCCTGAGTTTGGGTCTCTAGCATAGAAAGAAAGAAAGAAAGAAAGAGAGAGAGAGAGAGAGGAGGGAGAGAGAGGGAGGGAGGGAGGGAGGGAGGAAGGAAGGAAGAAAGAAAGGAAAGGAAGGAAGGACAAAAGAAAGAAAGAGCAAGGTAGTAGCTGTATATAGGCCTAGCAATAAGTAGAAGCAGACAGAAAAATTAGTATGGCTTGCTGCTCAGTTAGTCTAACTGAGCTTCAAGTTTTGACACTGTCTCACATAAAAAGCTGGAGAGCAAGAGAGGAAGATACTTAGTGTACAAAACACACATATGCATATATACACACGAAGAACACACAAAATACACACAAAGAAAATGAAAACTTATTCCTAATCAAGCAACATATCAGTTACATAGTAGATGTGGCATGATAAATTTTCCAAAATAATTTTTGTAATTCCATAATATGAATCAACATAGCAAAATTTAGAACTGTAGTCAAGTATATTACATCATTACATAAATTTCTGCCAGACTTCAAAAAAAAAAAACCCCACTTCATTGATTTAATAACTCTGAATGTGCTTTTCAACGTATACAATACTTTAATGGCTAGCCTGTGATTAGAAGTTGACGAGAATGGTAGCAGTCTCCTGTAACACTGGCAGTGGAGAACACGGAGTCAGGAGGATCATTGTGAGTTTGAAACCAGCTTAAACTTCATAGTGTGACCCAGTCTCACAGAATCAAAATGAGGACCAATCAGATGGCTCAGCAGACAAAAGGGCTTGCTACTAAGTCTAAGAGTCCATATTCAATCACTAGAACCCACATGGTAAGAGGAGAAAACTAAGTACCACGAGTTGTCCTCTAACGCCTATACACATATGGTAGCATGTGAGTACATGCATGTATACACACACACACACACACACACACACACACACACACACATACACCACACAAAATAAATAAAACATAAATACTAAGAATTAAAAAATAAAAATAAAGGAAAGCAAGCATGTAAACCAACCGGTACCAAGACAGCACAATTTAATGTTTCCTTAATTTGCACATAGTTTAGAAACTATGACAAAACATTCTAAAAGACAAACCAAATTTGGCACATGGATGCAAATGTTAGAAGAGAGTGACTGAACACAGCATGCATGGCTGTAGTGTGACTCAAACATGTGAACAACATTTCCAACTCTTTCTTTTATGAGACCTAAATATGGATCAAGGATTTCTGATGGAAACTCAGCATCCACTTTGTGACATGCTGTAAATATAAGCCGCTCACCATGTTTTAAAGATTTTGTATGAAAACAGGGTGTCTAATAGCCACAGTGCCTTACATTCACTGCAAACTGAAATAATAGTTCTGATACATTGAGCTGAAGAAGATATATCTAAGTGAATTTCACAAGTCATTGGTCTATACTGGTAAAGAGGAAAGATGCTTTGTATTAGCAAATAAATGACAAAGAATAGCCAAAATCCCACACCGTGTTCCAAATTATCTATGGTTTTACTCCCCTTAACCCTGACCTCAAGGAGGTAATACAGCCCAATTTTTCACCCTGTAAGCTGTAAGATGTATCGTGGAAGGAGCTGAGAGGGTGACCTCACCCTGAGCAAACCTGGCGGAGACCACTTCGCTGAGATGATCCATGTTAACATCATCAGAGGTGGGGATAGATCCGAGGCCTGACTCACTCTGAAGCAATTTACTTTGTGACACTACGCATGTTCAAAACACAGTCGTGGATAGGAGAAGCAGGCATCCTCACTCCAAAAGGATAAAATAGAAAAGAACAGATACAGATAGAGAGATCTTTCAGCAAATAAGAGTACACGCTGCTCTTGCAGTGGACTCGGGTTCACTCTCCAGTGGGTTCTCCACTTCCGAGAGAATGTCAGAATGCTCGTTACCATCCACGTTGCTGCCAGCATTTTAATTGCCAAAGCTTCCCCTGTGGCCCTCTATTTTTGAGTCCCAGCCTAAATGACCTTTCACACTGCTCATGGCACCATAGCTTCCATCTAGTCTGAACCTCATACTCTGTTCCTTACTTGATTACAAATCACTTCCTTTTTTCAGCTATCTGTTGTTGCAGCACTCCACCCTGACTACTGATCTCAGCCTTAGAGTACTTGGGCTGCTATAACAAAATGCTAGAAGCTAGCATTCTAAACAACACAGGTTTGTTTCTCATAGTCCTAGAGGCCAAAGAGACCCAAGGCAAGGTACCATAAGGTGTACTATCTGGTAAAGGCCTATTTTTAGGTCCACAGGGCTATAGAGTTTTAAGGATACAAGCTCAAGCCCTGGTAGCCCTAACAGATAGATCCGACCACCTCTATCCAGTTTTATTTGTAATAATGAAAACCAGAGGATAGATATTTATTCAGTATTTACCACATTAGGAAGAACAACAAGTAAAAAGACACATTGGGGCTGGAGAGATGGCTCAGAGGTTAAGAACACTGGCTATTCTTCCAGAGGTCCTGAGTTCAATTGCCAGCAACTACATGGTAGTTCATAACTATCTATAATGAGATTTGGTGCCCTCTTCTGGTATGCAGGCATACATACAGGTAGAACACTATATATAGTAAATAAATAAATCTATAAAGGGAGAGGGGACATTGACCCTCAAATCTATGCCCTGGGTACTGACATGAGACTTTTGAGTTTATGTAGAAGGCAAGAAGGAAAGGGGTATGTGCAACCAAGCAGACCTGCTTCTGATGTGGTCTCTCCTGTCACTGTCATATCATTGTCTTAGTCCTCACAAATTTTCAGAACTATGTGAAATCTCTTTCTGGGGGTCAGGTTGCTTCTCTAACAGGCATCGGGGCTTCCCCTAACCCAGCATGAGACCCTGGAGAAATCCAGTTCCCTGGAGTCTACTGTTTCAATAGTCTGAGAGCCAAAGCAGGGGCACAAAAGTCTCTCTTTAAAATATTGTTGCTCCTACCAGAGTGACTCTGCTCTCGATTTGTCATCACACGGTGAAGGAACTACAGAGTCCACTCTGGAATTCCTTCTATCGTTCCTGGGACTAATCATGAAGGCAGAAGCCTTGTGGTGTGGTCCCTTCTCACAAGGCCCCATCTGCTGATACCATTCCTTTACGAATTAGGATTTGGGGGCGGGGGGAGTACACAGCCATTCAGACTCAGCAGCAACCTTCTACATAATTCCTGACCACTATCCACACGTTGTCAAGGTCATCAAAAGAAGGAAGCTGGCATGGCCTGAAGAACTGAGAAGACAGACACCTGGGAAGAGAAAAGGAAGCATTCAGCAAGAACAAAGGAAACATGCATAAAACATGAAGGTTTGCTTGTAATATTGGTATTGGTTTATTGGTTGTGACAAATATCCCTTATTTTATGTGCCTACTGAGTTTGATTAAATTATGGGTCCATTTGCCTTAGATAACGTACTGCTGTGGTGTTATCTACTGGAACATGTCATGTGAAAGCTGGCTTGCTGTCTGTCTGCCTTTACCATCGATACTTGAGGCAAGTGCTCTCCTTGCCCATGGTCCTCAGATAGAGGATGAAGAAGTAAGGGTACCCAGGAGGGGACTTCCTGGCCCATGACAAACAAGCAATTACTGCCTGGAACCAAATTTTTATTCTTGTGCTTGAAAAGGGCAGCAAGGGACTCCCACACAGGGGCAGAAGATCTGAAAAGACAGGGAGAAGGACCAGCTTGCAGTCTGAGAGAACACGTGACCCAGATCTCCAAGGACGGAGCAGGCAGCGGTACACAGTCTCAGAAAGACAGCTGCTTCCCACATGCTTTCCTCCAGGAGAAAAGCTAAAGATGCAACACACACTCATTCCCCTCCCATGTGGGTTTGGTTCCCATCCTTTTGGCCACTGTTTCCTGTTGCCTGACCCCCATGTCCTAATGACTTCTTCAATACAACTGGCCTTCAAGAATGCCTACATTTTAAGTTTTCTATATCACGTGTGTAAAATTATTTTGCCTAAAGCTAAAGGAGCACAATTTATAACACACAGGACTAGAGAGGCTCAGTCATCCACATTACATCACCTCCTGACTTAACACTTATTACTTCAAATTTACCTAATATTACCAAGAAGTACCTCACGTCGTATGGTTTCCTTACAGACGATGGCGGGCAGTGAATTTCCAGCAGAATACTTCTGTCGCAACAGCGTCTCTGAAGCGCTTGGTCAGCTGCCGTCCCTCCATCCAGTCTTTAGTCTACCTGCTGTTTCCTTGAGTGCTGCTGCGTCAGGCGTGATGGCACATTTTTCTGCATGACTGTGTTTCTCTATCTTCTTCCTGCGTATTTATCATGTTTTCCAAGTAAAGTGGAAATCTCTGGAAGGCCCAGCTGTAGCCCCTCTCTGTTTTGCCATTGTTTTGCTAGCTGGCCCTCTTCTTCTGCTGTCCTCAAACCATTATCAGCCCTGACACCCACACCTTGTGTGCTTGCCTACCTAGGACAGTGATAGGCTTGCTCTGAGCTGCAAGAAAGGAGTGGGGACAAATCTATCTCATTTATTTCTGAGATAGGATGAGTCAACTGGTCCCTTCACTTTCCCCAATTCCAGTAATCATGATTGAAACCAGACTTTTATCTTGGTAAAGTAATTGTTCTCCTTTGCCTGATGAATGTTTCCTACCTAGCAGGCAAGCTCATTCATCAGTCTTGGGAAAGAGAGGTACACACCTCCCTTTCAACATTACCCTATCTTACCATGACACAAAGCAGTGCCACACCAGGACCAAGGCTAAGGCGATAAATGATGAACGAACTTGATCTAACTGTTCCTTTTACTCTGATACTAACCAGACCCCAGGCGCTGAAAGATGCTTAGCTTTAATTGCTTTTCCAGGAAGGAGCAAGATGGGGAAACTGAGCACTGTAATCAGTGCCAGGTCTTTTTGTTAGAAGTGCAAAAGACATCAGCTGCAGTGCTGGGGAGGGAGTGTTTCTTGATTTCCTTCCTGGTACTTAGTTATTATTCTGAGGAATGCACTTAATTATAGAGGACTCGGTTGTTTGCTTTCTAGTAGCTAGCTCTCTCGGTGATTTCTACCAGAGCCTTCCTTTCGCTGTGAAAACAAAGGCATGTTTACAACTGGACAGCATCTTTTGGCTCCCATTTCAGAGCTTTCTGCACACCAAAGGAAAGCAAGGTAGTGTGATGCAAATGGGCCACCTCTGCCAACTGGGGACCTATTTCCAACTGCATGCAAACTAGAACTCTCCAAAGCCCTGTGAACTGTAAATAACGTAGGTTGTGAAAGGGGTCAGCTTAGTTTAATTTAGAGTTTCTTGGAGCTTTTCTATAGGAATTCAGACGCTGCTGAACAAATCTCTCTGGGGCCTGAAAAAGAAAAAAAAATCCAGGGCCAGCACCTCTATTTACTCTTTAGACTCCTGCCTGTCTGGTGGAGGTCTGCTCTTAAAAGCTAATCAGTTCTCCCACAGTTGCTGCTGGCCCTCGGTGGCAAGTCGGCCTCCTCCACACAGCCCCTGAATTGAGTTGCCAGAGGACAGGGCTGACTGGGAAAATTGACCAACGATGCATTTGCAGGAAAAGCAGCACTGAGAACAGAGTCTGGGAACAAGCGCCAATCCTGTCAGCTTCTGGATGCAGCCCGTTCCCATACTGCATCCCACCCCCACCCCCACCCCAACAGTCACCTACTGACTGTTCTTGTTAGCTATAACTTCAGTTTCAAAACATCCAAAAAGGGATTAAATAAATAAAATAATAAAAATTTAAATTGGGCCACCTTATGCCTCGTGTTAGTCTCTGGCTGTCTGCCCCTTCATGACACTAGGAAACCTACAGTCCCAAAGGATCAAATAGGGCATTCCAAATAAAGGGCTGCTGAGACCAAAAAAGGTCCTGGGACCCTTATGTCCTGCTAAGTTCTCTGTCAACACCAGTGGTCTCCGTCAAGCCCCAGAGGAGGCGGAAGCTCTGCAGTCTCACTTTCACCAAGTTCAGAAAACGAATGATTTGCAATGTGCCCAAGGATTAGCCGTGGCTCGCGGAATCCTTACAGAGAAGCATGAGGCACAGCATACTAAGTAAGATGTTAATGTGCCTTGCTCTGAACTTCTTTAAGATACAGCAGACTTTTAATTTTTCCCTCAAAGTTCTAAGAACATGATTTCCCCCAAAGTGGCGAATTTCATGAGATTTATTGGTAGAGACAGCTGCCTACTCTGGGACAGAACATGAGGAATAGCCCAGCATATGCCATAAAGCGAGTTAATGCTCTGTTATGATCACAGACTCGAACTGTTCCCCACTGAAAGAACGCTCAACTCCTTGGTGCAGATGCTTTCATTCCATGAGCTCCTTGATCAACTTATACTGCAAAGAGATGCAGACAGGTTTCCTAGGATTGCTACTGATTGGAGAGAGAAGGCCAATAGGTGCTTGATAGTTCTGAGACAGCATCCTCTCCTCGCTGATGAGGAGGTCTCTGCTGCATGGCTTCAATCATGGGCAACTGAGCCTGAGTGGCAGGCCGTCAGAGACCTCAAGAGCCCGTCTTACTCAAACATCTGCTCTCCCCAACAGCAATACACCATAGCAACAGCACTAGGCGGTTTTACAAGCTTCATCCTAGAATCAGTCTACACTTATGGAAATACCTTACCTGGAAAGGGAAATGCGTTATCTTTTAATATCAATCCACTTGTTATTAGCTGTCGATACTTTGCAGACTCACAATACACCTTATATACTTATGTAAGACTGTCTGGCAGGGGCAGTGTGTTGGCACATGCCTGCGATCCCAGGAGTCAGGAGGCTGAGACAGAACCATACAGGCTGGAGAACAGAAAGCACAGCCTTTCAAAAACTCTGCTAGGAAGACTGGTAGGGTGCGGGTGGGAGAAAGAGGAGGAAGAGAAGAGGAGGGAGTCCCAGGTCCTTGAGCACAGTAGAGCCTTTCATTCCTCAGGTGAACAATAGCTCAAAGAGCCAGGATGTCCCATAACTAAGGGCCACCAAACCCACTACTGGTTTCTAGGTCCTTTATCTTATAAATTCAAACAATGAATGTAATGGTTAACCAGACCCTCACTGTAAGAGAAAGCCAAAGATTAAGGAAACAGGCAGAGCAGCTGTGTAGCCCTGAAGTGGCTCTCAAGGAGGAGTTGTCACAGAGAGTTGCCCCTCCCGGGTTTAATAAGCTTTTGCTGTGTGGAGGCATGGTGTGAGCTGCTGGTCAGTCCAGTTGCCCCATCTACCAGGTACTGATCCACCTAGTGTCTGGTCTGGAGTTTGGGGCACATGTTTCAGGGATCCACATAATTTCCAGGCAGCTGGGCTCATTAACGTTGCTGTGGAAGCTGGGTGAGGTGACGCATGCCTTTCATCTCAGTGCTCCGGAGGCAGAGGTGCATGGATGCCTGTGACTCTCAGGCCTTCTGGTCTACATAGTGAGATTCAGGGAGAGGTGGCCAGGACTACAACATGAAGAATTTCTCAAGGAAAAATACAAAAACAAAGTTGCTTTGTATAAGGAGAAGAAAAAACTCAGAAGCGCCAACCAGTGCTCCTAAACACTCTTGCTATTTCCAGCCTCTGCTCAGGACAACACTGCTAATAGGACCAAGGACCTGTCCAGCCTCTGGCTAAGATGTGTCAATTGGCAGAACTCCTGATTTCCAGGTTGCTGCATTAAGCTGCATGGTTGGTTTCCGTCTCTTGTTCTTATTAGAGAAAAGAAAGAAGGAAAGGGGGCAGGAAAGGAAGCAGAAGAGAGGGAAGAAGGGAGGAGGGAGAGAGGGGAAGAGAGGAGGACAAAAGGGAGAAGATAGAGGAGAATGAGAGTGGATCCATAATACAGACAGAAAGCCTGACTTCCCAGGTCGACCCTGAGCACAACCAAAGCCACACAGCTGTCCCCAGATGTGTCCGTTCTGCATGGCATTTGCTCAGACTTAGCACTGAAAGGTGAAAACTAGGTGTGGACAGGACGAAAAGAGAACTCTGTATTGACAACAGGAATAGCTGTAGCTGTTTAAGGGGCCTCTAGATCAGGGGTGGGGGTGGGGGATGTCTCCAGTTTTTCTCTGAGGATCCCAGCAATCTGTCATCAGCATGACTGATGGAGAAAAGAAGCTCAGAAAAGCAGCTGTTGTGTTGCTATGCTGTGCACAGCCCCTCACATATGGCGCCCGTCCCCACCCACACAAGAATGCTTACACTCACAAGAATGCCCACACATGCATGTGCATATTTACAGTAATGTGTGAAGGAAGGGTAGCTATGTGTGCCATCCGTTTGGCTTGGCTTTTTTTTTAACACGTTAACGAAAGAATATATGCACAGTTTTAAAAATAGTTAAGTTTTAAATCACTTCTATAAATAACTAATCTTGATTTTTTTTTCAAATATCTATAAATGTATGTATTGCTCCTGGTAAATTTGGTGGCCTTTAGTTGTTTTCATAGCCACAGCGTTTTATCTCAGCAAATGGCAAATCTGGGAAATGTGAACATTTGAGTGTTGCTTGTTTTGGTCTCACTGTATTGGCACACCACACCACCCACATGAGGGGTTAAGCCAAGTCCTGGAAACAGTGATTCCCTGGCCGGGCTCCACTTCCCTTACACATACTTGAGTACCGTCAGGCACAATGTGAACTTGTAGACTCTGCGTGCTTACTTTGTAATTAGCTACATGCCTGAATTGAGTCTTAGGGATGTAAATATTTGGGAGACAGTTCTCCCATGCCTGCATTTTGTGCATGCAACTTAGCTTACAACCCTAAACTCACAGCTTGAAATAGCCCAGGCTCCTTCCATTTGCAAATGAACATTCATGTCTCAATTTCTTTTCAATTTAAATAGTCCCATATCCTATGATACTTTCCTCTACCTTTGTCCATTCTCACTGGAGAGAGAGAGAGAGAGAGAGAGAGAGAGAGAGAGAGAGAGAGAGATAGAGAGCTTTGCCAGCTTATCCTTCTGATCCCTTAAAACAAACTCTGCTACCTCCCAGCATGCTTCTCTCTGCTTTTAGATTCCCTTTATTTGATTTGACCTTGAGGAAGTCATCATCGTCCTAGGGAAGGCTCTTCCTTGTGCATCTTTGTCACTCTTCAAGCAAATAGTCAATAAATGGAAGAGGAAGCTAAATCCAGATATTAAGAAACGAAAGGGACATTCGGGAAGCAGAGGCAACCGAATCTCTGAGTTCGAGGCCAGCCTGGTGTATAGAGAGAGTTAACAGAGAGGGAAGGGTTTGAAGTGAAGCAGAAGTGAACCCTGGGAGGAACATTGGCTAAATCAATGAAAAGATCAGATCAAGAGAGATCACCTCAGAGGGGAAATGGACAAAATCTTGGTTTAGGCAATAAGTAACTTAGGTAACACTAAAAAGCCATGGTTTATTAAAGTGCCAAGAAGCAGGGATTAAAACTCAACAGGTTAAAACTTGAGATGAATTAAATTTCCCAAAACACTAAGAAAAAAGTGATGTTTGGGGAGGGAGTAGAGAAGGAGAAGGTCTGAAGGCCATCAACAGCAAAATCCACCATGGGAAAAGACTGAGGAAACATTTGGATAGTTTCTGAGATGCAGCAGGCATGCACACTTTCACGGGGTGCAGTCCCTCAGCAGCCAGCCCTCTGCAGAGGAGCCATCAATCATTGAAAGAGCACGGAGTGAGCCGCAGATGACCTTTCCTGCCTTTTCATGAATAATGGTAGCAATGGTGTCTTTCATCATCAAGGAACTTCTCAGGGCCTAAAATAACCGCTGAGCCTCTCTACCCTCAATCCAGTGAACTACAGATCCCACGGCAGAAGCACAGGCAATGCTGAGCATCCCCTGGCTAGCGAGGTTTCTCCTCAGCACAGCCAGTTGTGACATGAACACAAAAATACAGTTGCACTTTGTAAGTTTTATTTAGTTTTTGAGACAGGGTCTATAGTGGTTTGAATAAGTTTGGTCCCCATAGTCCCATGTGTTTGAATGCTTGGCCCACAGGGAGTGACACTGTTGGAATAGCTATGGCCTTGGTAGAGGAAGGGTGTGGCTGTGGGGGTGGGCTTTGAGGTCCTATGCTCAACATCTACCCAGTGTGAAACTGAAAGTCTCCTTGTGGCTGCCAGTGGATCAGGATGTAGAACTCTCAGCTCCTTTTCCAGCACCATGTCAACCTAGATGCTGCCGTGCCTCCTGCCATGATGATAATGAACTGAACTCTGAAACTGTATGCCAGCCCCAATTAAATGCTGTATCTTATAAAAGTTGCATTGGTCATGGTGTCTGTTCACAGCAATGGAAACCCTAACTAAGATATGGTCTCACTCTATAGCCTGGCTGTGCTACTCTCTATGAAGAGCAAGCAGGCTTTGAACTTGCAGCAATCCTTCTTCCTCTGGCTCCTGAGTGCTGGGATTACAGGAGGGTACCACCACTCCCACCCAAAAATACAGCTTCTTAACAGGATATATAGAAATAGGGATTCCCTATTTAATTATTAAATCCCTATTTAATTATTTGTTATTATATTATTAAATATATTCAGTTATATTATTAAATATATTCAGTTAATTATTAAATGTTAAGAAGTAGCTAACAAGGTGAACTTTTCCCTTATGCTGTATCAAAGTAGTAGACAGAAACCTTAGTCACTAAAGACTTTTGATCTTGATAATGAGGAAATAGAATTGGAAAGCTAATAAAACAGTATAATTTACACTGTAAAGTTATGGACAATATGGTGCCATATAAACTAAATATTAATACTGGGATACAATTTAAAATTAAGTTCAAACCTTCTAGAATTGGCTCAGGCTATATTCAGTATTTTTTCTTACTTTCTTACTATCTTTCTACTGAATTTACTTACTTTCTGGAAAAGAGGAGGAGGAGGAGGAAAGGAGGAAAGGAGGAAAAGGAGAAAGAAGAAGGAGAAGGAGAAGGAGAAGAAGAAAGAAGAAGAAGAAGAAGAAGAAGAAGAAGAAGAAGAAGAAGAAGAAGAAGAAGAAGAAGAAGAAGAAGAAGAAGAAGAAGAAGAAGAAAGGAAGAAAGAAAGAAAGAAAGAAAGAAAGAAAGAAAGAAAGAAAGAAAGAAAGAAAGAAAGGAAGGAAGAAAGAAAGAAGGAAGGAAGGAAGACTTGTGCTTGGAGAAGGAAGAAGGTGCTTGGAGAGACACCTCAGCAGTTGACAGCACTGGCTGTTCTTCTAGAGGACCAGGTTGGATTCCCAGCACACACATGGTGGCTCACAACTGTCTACAACTCAGTTCCAGGAAATCCAATGCTCTCTTCCGGTCTCTATGAGCACTAGGTATGCAAATGGAACATATGCGTGCACATAGACAAACCCATCTACATAAAAATAAATTAAGAAAAACAAAAGAACTTGCCATGGTTTTAGTTATGGTTAAGATATTATTTAAACCATTAGAAATGCAAAATCAGTAGCTTAGAATCTTCAAATATTTATCAATCTTTACTGTTACTACTTTATGCAGAAATGATATCTTCCTTTTTTTCCTTCCTTCCTTCCTTCCTTCCTTCCATTCTTCCTTCTTTCCAAGGTGCTCACCTTAGTTTATCAACTCAAAGATATTTATCCTACCTGAGGAAATTCCATTCATGAAGCATAATATTATATAAAAGTAATTTTATTCATATCTTATTAGGGAGTGCATGACTGCAATCTCTGGTACAATGTGAATAGAACTGGTAAGGGTGGACATCCTTGTGATAACTCATATACCTTTAAGAATGATGTCAGCGGGTGAGGAGATGGATCCAGGAGTAAGGGCTTGCTATGCAAGCATGAGGACCTGAGGTAGAATGGCCATGAATGCTTGCAATGTCAATGTCAGAGGATAAAGACAGACAGAACCCCCAATCCACTGGCTAACTAGAATAACCTAAACAGAGAGTATCAAGTGCATTGAGAGCCTGCCTCGAGGGGGAAAAGAAATTGAAGAAATCACCTGCCATCTCCCTCAAGCATTCCCATTTAAGCCCATGGGGATGTGCATCCTTCCCAAACCACCCCGACACAGACATATACTGGACGCACATACAGAACTAATTTAAGAATAATAAGGCCAGCTACAGGTATTTCAAAGGTGGCTTATATCAGAGGAATTTATCTTGCTTTGTGAGTTTATCAAGGATATTTTTCATGACTAGATTGTGATCCAAACAATTCCATTTTTGTATTTAACACAATCAGAACTTCTCATTTTTAGTTTGATAATGTGGTGTTGGGTTGGGATTTGGACATTTCAAATGAATCTTTCAATCCTAGCCCAAACCCTGCTTTTTCTAATATATTATTGGTTTATTTGATTTTTTTAAAAGTTTACTTAGGAGATTGGACCTCAGGACTTTGTGCATCCTGAGCGCAAGGTCTCCCACTAAACCATACCCTCACCCCTACATCTATGCTTAATGAGGGATACAGCTTCTACTGTTCCCACATCCTCATTTGACTTTAGTGTATGCATCTCACAGAATGAGGTGGGAGGTTGCTGCATCAGAAATCAGAGAGAAAGATATTTAAGAATGAAGTTTCATATTAGAAAAACTACCTAAAATAGAAACAAGAGTTAAGGGTGCACAGCACCTGGGTGGCTGACCAACGACAGAGAAGCCACCGTGGTACCACACTGACAGAAATCAATGGAAGTTTGCCCTCAGGTTGTCAGAGAAAGTTGCTTTGGGGACTGTCGCTCAGAAGAATTAAGGGACTGGAAACTGTTGAGTAGGAGAGGCTGCTGGCTACTTTGCACCAAATGGAGAGAGAAGTTGGCCCTGCCTCAAGGGCTGCAACGGCAACAAGGCAGAAGGCAGAAGGCGGGCAGCAGAGAAACTGTGTGCACCATGTGAGCCAGGCAGATTTCTAAGGTTCCTTTATCTTGAAACGTCTCCCTTCCCTCTGCTTTGCTCTCAGGAAGTTTGCCAATCATTTGCCTTGGGATGCCAACAGACTATTTTGCCCAAGATGGAGTTACCTATGACACCAAGATGGATGACAAGTGTGGGACCCAGACCCTCTGGGGAAATGGAAACAAAACGTTCTACACTTCTCAGTCTGCTGGCTCCTTGTCTCAGCAAAACAGCTTGACCACAGCCTCTTGCTATTCTAATGGCCAGAGCCCCCCTCCTCGTCTCCACACCTTGTGAAACTCTGCTTACTGCAGTCCCTTTTGCCTGGGGCAGTTCCTGTTTCCTTAATGTTATCCCAGCACACTCCTACCCAACTAAAAGCACCCTATAAAACCAAGACTCATTTTTGGTGGTGCTGCATTCCCTTCTCCTGGGGACAGCCCAGCAGTTTTCCTCCTAAATAAAGTGTTGCCCTTTAGCCACAGCATTGCTCTGGCAGTCTGGTTCTGTGGTTAAGCCTCACAGTTTGATTTCAACAACCCCCTCTCCAGCACTGCAATTTTCTTCATTCTCTTTTAGTGTACTGTTGATTTCCCACAATTCCTTTTTTCCCTTCTTAGAGTCCAGGTCAGATCTTACATACCTTGCTGTCTTGCATTGACTTGGCTTTTGGACAAGGATTGTAGTTACAATAGCCATATTAACAGCCATGTGTATTAAGTTTATAGTCTGTGTCCTGTCACAGTGTTTTGACTGACTAGTTTTTCTCTTCATTGCAGGTTGTATTTTCCACCTTCTTTGACCACCTTGCGATATTTTACGGGATACTGTGAATTTTTAATTTCACTCTTTTGGGTGTGAGGAAATATCCGTATTCCTGTAGCTGTTCTTGCACTTTGCTGTGTAATGCTGTTCAGAAGCTCACGGACAGTCTGATCCTTTTAAGTTTTCCTTTTAAGCCTTCTTGGCTGAGACCTGGAAGATCAGTGTTTGGGACTTTTTTTTTTTTTTTTTTTTTTTTTTTGACCCTGCTTATAACCCTGCTATACATAGAGCAGCCTCAACCTTGAAGAGCCATGAATTGTGAGACTTCCCACCCTGGACAGTGTGCTCTATGAGCATCCATAGGATGTTCTAGCCCTCCCAGATGCTTCTCTCCGTACGGTGTGCTAGTCAATTCTCAACTGAAGTCCGAGTTAGACCTTCAGTAGATCTCTGGAGCTACATTTCTACTCAGGGCTCTCCTCCTGAGCACCCAGCACTTAAGTATACCTGCTTTGACTTCCCTGGACTCCTGATGGTGCCCCCTGCAATCATGGACATGCTCTGTTCATCAGACCTCCCTTCCTGTGTGGGTCCTATAAGCTCTTTCTGGACAGTGAGCGAGGATCAGAGTAACAGCTTCTTTCATGGTAACATCATCTCTAATGATCGCCATCGTGATATCCAATGGCTTGTGACTGTTGTTTGACTTATTTTGTCTAGTTTTCTAGTTGTCTGATAAAGGACTGCAATTTCCAATCTCTGTGATTCCGATGAGGATCACACATCTCAAGTGCCCGGTCTTCAAATGTAAATAGGTATGTGCTCTGACTCCCAAACCTGCAACGGCCAGCACTAAGTTTAAATTAAACCATCAGAAGGAGCAAGATGTTACTGAAATGAAACACAGAACTCACTGATCACTGGAGTGGGGAACTGGAGATTCACAAGAAATTTTCTTGTAGGATTAAAGGAGATCTTGAAGTGGAAGATGACTTCACAGCTACTCCAGAAACTCCTTGGGTAACTGACTTTTGGGGCTTGAGACATGAACAGCTTCGTAGTCTGTTCTCTTTGACATAGATGAAAACCAACCTTGTATTGTTGTAAGACTGGTCTCCTACTTCCTGCCCAAGGGCTTCTGGGGCACCCAGGAGCAGGCTCAGTTGTCACATACATGAAACTACATACAAGATTCTGTAAAAATGTGTTTCCCTCCTTATCCCTTTGGAGAGATTAGTCTAAGGCAGTATACTAGCTGTGTTTGCTAAGTTATTACCTGGGAATAGCAACATATTGGAGGAAAGATAAATGTTGGCTTTCAGTCCCAGGGGGCTCTGTCACAATTGCTTGGTCCCATGCACTTGAGGATGAATGGATATGACTGCTTTGAGTTCTCTTGTGAATCAAACTCTCTCAAGCTTGCCCCTAGCAGAGCAGCTAAGTGTATAGAGGCTTCTATCTGCTTCGTATGTGGGTAGCTTGACAGTACTTTGCTGTGACCTGCAGCACAGAATCCTGGCTTCCAAATTTGTAGCTTCCCTGATGCGATAAGGTCAAAACACAGTGCTCATTTACTTGGAACATATGTGACATCTCAGAAAGACAAGGGAATTCACCCCTCAAGCAATAGGGAAAATGGCTGTCCTCAGATGATCCATGGCACACCCCCTTCAGTGGCTGGTAGCAATGGTCAAGCTGTCTCATTTTCATTGCTCAGTTCCCCCCATTCCTTATTCGTTACTTCCACTCCCAATAACATATTCTAAGTTATTAATATAAAATCTTTATCTGATAACCTGCTTTGGAGAGAACCTAGGTTTCAACCATTTCACAGTTTATCTGGGAAGAGGTAATCACAGTAGTTAGACTTTCAAAGCTCAGAAACAGTATGGAAATGTATTCACTTGTTTAGCTCTTCAACAAATATTTATTGAGAGGCAACTGTATCGCTCAAAGCAGTAAACAGATGGCTCTTGTCAAACTTGCATTCTGGGAAGAAGTGACAGCCCTGGAACGCATACACACATACATCAAGTACTGGTAAGTGCTAAGAAAATGAAGCAGAAAAAGAAGAGAGAGCAGGCAATGAGTGGTTTTCAGAGGTATAAAGAATGGGGATATGTTTGAGTGGAAAAGAAATGAAAGCACTCTTCATGGGTAAATACAGATGGGAACCATTCCGAGGAAGGGGGCTGGCCTGTAGAAAGACTCTGAGGTAAAGACACCAATAGTATATTCAGGAAAACAGGAAGAGAGCCAGCAGGGCAGGCTGGAGGAAATGGAAAAGGACAATGGAAAGAGATGAGGACAGAAAGATGGGGCCAAACTGTAATGTACAGGACCACACAGGCTGTGTCAAAGGAAGGTTCTGAACATGGACATGGATTTAGAGGGATCATTCTGGCTGACATATGCCAAGGGGCAGAAAGGAAAAACACTAAGGGGGAATGGTGGTAATGTGTGGAAGAGAATGAGGATAGAGATGTGTTCTGTGGCACAGGTCTTAAGAGATGGGCAAATCCTAGCTAACATTTCAAAGATGGAGCCTCCTGAATGGTCAAATCTGTCCTCTGGTATGCAAAGGAGTGTGGGTCACAGAGGTCCTTTGATCTGACCCAGGCTTTCAGATAGTTCCTTGCACCTATATGATAAAATTCAGGACTGGAGAACTTGCTGGGTACCTTTTATTTCAGGCAACCTAAGAGTCTGTTCTTCGGCTCTTAAGGGGGAGAATAGACAGCCACATCCTTCATCTCTTGACTGTATATGTGGTTCTCAAGCCTTTTGCTGCCCCTTCCCTTGTCTCTGACAAGGGTGTGAGACCATGAACCCCATTCCCAGACTGACTTTTCTTCATTCCTTTCTGATTGACTTCCTCCTTCTTTCCCATTCCATGACAACTCAAAATTCTTTACTTAACCTGTACAGAAGCTAGCTTAGCTCTTTATTTATTCTCCCAAATCTATTTTTCATGGCATAAACTTTACATGCTGGGTATTTCAACGTTTCTGAAACATGTTCCTGCAATTCAAAATCGTATCATCTCTTCCCTTAGACAGTGAGTGCCAAGGTTAAGTTGGGGGAAGTGGCTCCAGAGAGAAGGCAACCGCAAATCAGATGTTCTTGGACTTAATAGGAAAAACTCTGTATCTCTGAACACTATTTTTTCAAGAGCAGTCATGTTTACGTTCTTCCTTGAGATTAGGCACATTCTTATTAAAAGTAAAAATGAACAGGGCTCAAGAGATGACACAGCCATTAAGAGTGACACATGTCCCATTTTCAGGATCTACACGGCAGCTAACACCATCTTGTAACTAACGTCCATTTCTGCGGTTCTATCATCTTTGCAAGGTGCATACATGTGCTACATAGACATACACACAGGCAAAATACCAATAAACATAAAATAAAAATAAATACACCTTAAAAAGTCAAAGTATGATTGAGACATTCATAGAATTGACTGTGGGTTTTGTTGTTGTTTTCTGAGACAGGGTCTTGTTCATAGCCCAGGCTGGTCTGAAACTCACTACCT